>NC_057389.1:77437032-77613188 GCF_019320065.1 Cervus canadensis
CTAAATCTTTTTCCAATTCGTTTTTCTTTGTTGTCCCTGAAGAGTTTTTTTCTAAGTCATTGGAAGTTTCAGGTGTGCAGCGTTATAATCTGACATCTGTGCAGGCACTCCCTGTTCTGTTGCTCTTCACCAGTATTTTTTTTTTTTTAATTACAAATGGACGTTTGTGGCATCCCTGCAGAGAGCAAGTCCTTGGTGCCCTTTTTCTAACGGCATCTGCTCACTTCATGTCTTTGTGTCACATTGGGACAGTTTTCACAGTATTTCTGACTTTTCTGAGTGGCAGCTTCCCTTGTAGCTCAGTTGGTAAAGAATCTGCCTGTAATGCAGGAGACCCAGGTTCGATTCCTGTGTCAGGAAGATCCCCTGGAGAAGGAAATAGCAGCCCAGTCAGTATTCTTTCCTGGAGAATCCCATGGACAGAGGAGCTTGGCAGGCTACAGTCCATGGGGGGTCTCAAGAGTCAGACCTGACTGACCAACTAAACCACCACCATCAGACTTTTCCATTATTACTATGTTTGTTCTGGTGAACTATGTTCGGTGATCTTTGATGTTACTATCACAACTTGCTGAAGGGTCAGATGATGGTTAGCATTTTTTAGCCATAAAGGGTTTTTAAGTTAAGGTATGTACATTATATTTTTAGACATAATGCTACAGCATACTTAATAGACTTCAATATAGTGTAAACATAACTTCTATATGCACCAAGAAACCAAAAAGTTCTGTTTAAATTTATTTTGATCTTCCTGTTATTGCAGTGGTCTGGAACTGAGCCCAAAATATGTCCTAAGTATGCCTGTACACAGTACAAAGTGATCATCATCACATTTCTATTTACCATCCATCACTGTACAGCTGACTCTCCTTACCCATTTCACTCATCCCCCCAACTCCCTTTCCCTCTGGTAACCACTAATTTGATTTCTACATCTGTGAGTTTGCTTTCGATTTATTTTGTGTATTCATTCATTTTGCTTTTTTTAGATCCCACACATGAGTAAAATTTTGTGGTATTTGTCTTGTTTGCTTATTTCACTTAGCATAGAACGTTCAGTGTCCGTCCATGTTGTCACAAATGGCAGGACTTCATTCTTTTTTGTGGTAGAGTTCCTTCATGTATATGCACCACATCTCTATCCATTCATGCATCCATGAACACTTAGCTTATTTCTGTTTCTTGGCCATTGTAAATAATGCTGCAGTATTCAGGGGTTCATGTGTCTTTTCACATTGTGTTGTGTTCTTTGGATAATACCTAGAAGTGGAAATAGCTGTAGTTCTATTCTAATTTTTTTGGGGAATCTCAATGCTGTTTCCCATATGACTGCACTAATTTTCAGTCCCACCAACAGTGTACAAGGGTTCCCTTTATCCACATCTTTTCCAATATTTGTTATTTTTTTTTTCTTATTTGATAATAGCCATTCTAACAGGTGTGAGGTGATCTTTCATTGTGGTTTTGATTTGCATTTCCCTCATAATTAGTGATGTTGAACATCTTTTCATGTGCCTTTTGATGTGTCTTTAGAAAAATACCTATTCAGATCCTCTGCCCCCTTTTTTTTAATCATAAATGGATTTTTCAAATTCAGTCATAAATTGAATTTTGTCAGATGCTTTTTCTGAGTCTGTTGAGATAATCATGAGATTTTTATCCTTCATTTTGTTAATATAGTATATCATGTTGATTGGCTTTCAGATGTTAAACATTCTTGCATCTCTGGAATTAATCCCACTTGATCATGATATATGATTCTTTTAATGTATTGCTGGATTTGGTTTGCTGATATTTTGTTGAGGATTTTTGCAGCTTTGTTCGTCAAGGTTGTGTGTGCTCAGTCTGCTGAGTTTTGTCCAACTCTTTGTGACCCCATGGACTGTAGTTCGTCAGGCTCCTCTGTCCATCGAATTTCCCAGGCAAGAATGCTGGAGTGGGTTGCCATTTCCTACTCCAGAGGGTCTTCCTGACCCAGGGATCAAACCCGAGTCTCCTGTGGCTCCTGCATTGGCAGGTGCATTCTTTACCACTGTGCCACCTAGGGAACCCTCCTCAAGGATGTTGGCCTGTAATTTTTTTTAATGGGGGTCATTGTTTGGTTTTGGTATCAGGGTAATGCTGTCTTTGTGAGATGTGTTTGGAAGGTTTTCTTCCTCTTCAGTTTTTGGGAAGAGTTTGAGAAGAGTTGGTATTAAATCTTTCTGAATGTTTTGAATAATTTACCAATGAAAGCCATCTGATCCTAGACTTGAATTTGTTGGGAGCTTTTTGATTACTCATTCAGTCTCCTTACTAGTAGTTATTCTACTAAAATTTTCTATTTCTTAATAATTCAGTCTTGGGAGCTTGTTTCTAGGAATTTTCCACTCTTTTCTCAGTTGTCTAGTTTATTGATATATAACTGTTCATAGTGGTTTCATAATTTTTTGTATTTCTGTTGTATCATTTGTAATTTCTCCTTTTGCAGTTTGATTTTGTTTGAGTCCTCTCTTTTTTTTAAGGTTAGTCTAGCCAAAGATTTCTCAATTTTATCTCTTCAAAGAACTAGCTCTTATTTCATTCATCTTTTCTATTGTTTTTAAATGTCTTTCATTTATTTCCCCTCATATCTTTATTATTCCTTCCTTCTAATTTTGGGCTTCATTTATTCTTTTTGTTTCCTTTAGGTATAAAGTTACATTATTTATTTTGGATTTTTCTTGCTTTTTGAGGTAGGCCTGTATTGCTATGGACTTTCTTCTTTGAACTGCTTTTGCTACATCCCATGGATTTTGGTATGTTGTTACTCTGCTTTCACTTGTCTCTAGGTATTTTTAAATATCTTCATTGACCTGTTGGTTTTTTGGTACATGTTGTTTATTAATTTCTATGATTTTTTGCTTTGTGGTTGATATTTAGTTTCATAGAATTGTGGTTGGAGAATATGCTTGAATTAATGTCAGCCTTTCTGAATTTATTCTGAGACTTTGTGACTTAATATATGATCTGTCTTGGAGAACGTTTCATGTGCTCTTGAAAAGAATGTATATTTTGGTGCTTTTGGATGGAATATTCTATATATTAAGTCCATGTAATCTAATAACATGATTGAAATTTGTTTTCTTTCTGATTATTTTTTTCTGGATGATCTATCCATTGGTGTAAGTAGGGTGTTAAAGACTTTTACTATTATTGTTTGCTTTCAATTTCTCCTTTAGGTTTGTTAATATTTGAGTTGTATATCTTAGTCCTCCTCTACTAGATGCATGAACATTTATAAATGTGTTAACCTTTTTCCTGGATTGACACCTTTATCATTATGTTTGCTCTTCTTTGTCTTTTATAGTCTTTGTTTTAAAATCTTCTTTCTCTGATATGAGTATAGCTAGTCCAACTTTCTTTTTGTTTATATTTGCATTGAAATGTTTTTCAATTTTTTCACTTTCAGACTGTGTGTATCCTTTCTCCTGAAGTGAGTCTTGTGTAGACAGCATGTAGATAGGTCTTTTTTTTTTCCCCTTTAAATTCAAATAGTCCCTCAGTGTCTTTTAATTGGCCGTTCTAGTCCATATACATTTGAAGTAGTTCTTGATAAATACATACTTATTGTCATTTTGTTATTTTTTTTCTGGTAGTTTTGTAGTTCCTCTCTGTTCCTTTCTTCTCTTCTCCTCTTTGTTTGTGTTTTGGTAGTTTTATTCAGTGATATATTTACATTTCTTTCCATTTTCTTTTGTGTATTTACTACACGTTTTTTTCCCAGTGGTTATTATGAGATTCACATCCAACTGTCTATATAAGTAGTAGCCTGTTTTAAACTGGTAGCACCTTGAATGCCAAAGCTTTATCTAACAGAAGTTTTTCTCAGTGTTTTATGCTTTTGATGACATATGTTGTCTCTTAATTTAAAGCATCCATTGTTATTGGAATTTAATTTAAATTTACTGCTTTTTGTCTTTAAACCATCATGTTTGCTTTATAAGTGATTGATCCGCTACCTTTATTATATAGTGACCTTTTCCTGTAATATTTTTTACTTGTGTATGTTTTCTTACTATTAATTAGTTCTTTTTCTTTTCAGCTTAAGAAATCGCTTCAATATTTCTTATAGGGCCAGTTTAGTTGTGATGAACCTCTTTAAACTTGTGTTTATCTGGGAAACTCTTCATCCTTTCTTCAGTTCTGAATGATAAACTTGCTAGACGGAGAATTCTTGGTTGAAAGTTTTTTCCTTTGTAGCACTCTGAATACATTATGCCATTTACTCTTGGTCTATAAAACTTCTGCTGAAAAATCTGCTGATTATCTTATGGGATTTACTTTGTAGGTAATGAGTTGGTTTTCTCTTGTTTTTAGAATTCTCTCTTTATCCTTAACTTACATACCATTTTAATTATGACATGTCTTGGTGTATGTTTGTTAGAGTTAATCTTTATTGGAACTCTCTGGAATTCCTGGACCTGGATGTCTTGTTTCCTTCCGCAGATTAGAAAAATTTTTGGCCATATTTCTTCAGATGATTTTTCTGGCCCCTTTTCTCTCTCTTCTTCTTCTGGGATCTGTGTAATGCAAATGTTATTTTGCTTTATGCTGTCTCAGTGGTTTCTTAAGTTAATTCCACTTTTTAAGATTCATTTTGCTTCTCTGTCTGGATAAGTTCAGTTGTTTTGTCTTGCAGTTAACTGATTCAGTCTTTTACCTCATCCAGTCTACCATTGAACTCCTCCAGTATATATATATTTTTAATTCAGTTATAACTTATTTGGTACTTTCTTGTATTTCTGTCTCTATGTTAATCCATTCTCCTCCTGTGTTCAGTGAACATCTTTATGGCTAGAAGCAACAGGAAATGGGTTATTAGAGATTGCTAGATTAAGAACATAAAAATACATTTCAGTGGCACAGAGGAAGGAGAAAAACATCGTAGAAATATTTTTTAAAACTTAGTAACTAAGAGCTATTGATAAATCTTAATTGCATCACTAGGCTCTTAATGTATATAGCATAGTAAAAGCAGTATGTCAGAGTTAGAGTAAACATTAATGAGGCTCTTATCCACTATTTCTGAGCCTTTTGTCTTCTTTACACGTCATATGGGTAGATATAACTCAAGTATCGTATGAGTGGCTCTAGTAAGAATTCATGCTAAGGTGGTGGTTTGGTTGCTATGTCAGGTCTGACTCTTGCGACCCCATGGACTGTAGCCTGCCAGGCTCCTCTCTCCATGGGATTCTCCAGGAAAGAATACTGGAGTGGGTTGCCATTTCCTTCTCCGGGAGATCTTCCCGACTTAGGAATCGAACCTGGGTCTCCTGCATTACAGGCAGATTCTTTACCAACTGAGCTACAAGGGAAGCTGCCACTCAGAAAAGTCAGAAATACTGTGAAAACTGTCCCAATGTGACACAAAGACATGAAGTGAGCAGATGCCGTTAGAAAAAGGGCACCAAGGACTTGCTCTCTGCAGGGATGCCACAAACGTCCAATTGTAATTAAAAAAAAAAGTACTGGTGAAGAGCAACAGAACAGGGAGTGCCTGCACAGATGTCAGATTATAACGCTGCACACCTGAAACTTTTAGTGACAACAACCAGAGAAACGATTCAGGGACGACCAGGGAAAACTTGAATTGGAAAAAGATTTAGGCCACATTTGTTTAATCCAAGTATTAACTGTAACTGAGTAAAGTATTTCTCAAACACTCTCCCTAATATTCAAAGTTATATAGCCTCACTTCTATTCTTATTAACCATGAACTTCATTTTGGAGCTCTTTGGAATTAAGCAATGTTGAACTGACCCTTGAAAAACACAGGAGCTAGGGACACTGACCCTCTGCAGAGTCAAAAATCCACATGTAACTCATAGTCGGCCCTCCATATACATGTTTTGGATCCTCTGTGTCTGTGGTTCCACATCCTCCCATTCAACCAACCTTAACTCATGCTCTAATGATTCTTTTGGCAGGGGAAAATGTGTGTGTTTGTCTGGTGTGTGGTGCAGGGTGATGACATATACACATGGGAGTGTATGTATATATATGCGAGTGTATCTTTATACACATGGGAGTGTATGAGAATCTCTGTTTTTGAGGAGGGGACCATGTATGCAGTTTGACTGTGTCTCCTTCCTCTGTGCTTATCATGACTATATTATGCTATCTTCAGCTGTCCTAACGCCTCCCTTACATTCGCATTTCAGGAAAAATTGGTCTTTTCTAAACTATTGATATTATAGATAAACTGAAGTCTACTTGAGAGATTGAATAGTTAGTATTAAGACAAACTAAGAACCTAATTATCTTGGCTTCCAGTCCAGTGTTTTATTTTGCCCATGCAGTACTTACTATGCAAAATGATAGAATAAACAGTAAGAGTGAAATTGCATTCCTCATACTGTTTATTTTTAAAAGAATGGGGGAAAGTTTTAGTATATTTTAGAAAGTTTTTTCCCTTCCAAAGTCATTACACAAAACAAAAAACACTTGTAAGTAAAACTGAGGCATTTTAGATGGAAGTTGTTCATTTTCTCAAAACAAATAGATAGATGCAGTATTAAAATAAAATGATCACCTATTATATGTTAGTTTGTTGGGAGTCTTAATTCTAAAAATGAAGTATATGAGAGAGATTCAGGAGGGAAGGGACATAATGTATATCTGTATCTGATTCATGTTGATGTATGGCAGAAACCAGGACAATATTGTAAAGCAATTATCTTCCAGTTAAAAACAAATAAAAAAGTACACAAAAAAGTAAAAGTAAAGTACATTTGATTTCTGTGCATTTAGGCTTTATATTTAGAGTTTGTATTATTTTGTGTTCTTGCATAATGAATTATTTAGTAATTAGTGATATACAATAAGAGACTTTATTGTCTTCTCCCAGTTTCTATGGAGTCCAGGCATAGTTTAGCTTTGTCCTTTTTTGAGGGTCTTTTTCTAGGTTTAGACCAAGGTGTAAGCCTGGACTGCAGTCTTTTCCGAGGCTCAGAGTCCTCTTCCAGGTTCATTCGTATTTTCAAAATTGACTTTTTCAGGGCCATGGGACCAAGCTCTCAGTTCCTAGAGCCTGCCCACCGTTCTCTGGCATGTGGCCATCTTGTGCAACATGGTAGTTGGTTTTTAACGTCAACAGAACTGCTCTGCTGCTTTTGAATATTTCTGACTTCTAGCATGGCTTTTTAAGTGTCTTACCTGATTAGGTCAGGCACATCAGAATAATCTCCCTTTTGATTAAACTCCAGTGACATGGGCCTTAGCTATGTTACCTTTGCCATATAATACAACCTAATGATTAGAGGAAAATCTGGGAATCTTGCCCACAATTGGAGAAGGATTATACACCAGAGGGATGTGTACACCAGCGGATGGGGATCTTGGGGTTGATCTTAACATTATGCCTACCACAAGGTTATCAAAGAGTGCAGTGGCTCCTTTTTTCAGTACGAATAAGATCTTTCCTGTGTGCCAGACATTTCTGTAGGCCATGGAAATAATAAGGCTCAAATGCACAGTTCCTTTCTGTGGTGAAGTGGTGGAGACCAACAGTGAAGCAGTGTTTATAACATAGTTCAGCAATGCAGGTGGAGCAGAGGTGTAACCTGACTCCCTATGCTTCATGAGGGAGGAGGCTGTTTTAAGAAAAGTTTGTACAGAAAAAGTAAAAATCCTGCTGCAGTTCTTAAAACTACAGAATGTTTTAAAAATTGTGTATTGATTTTCTAGGAAGCAGAGTTTGATGTTTAAGATGAGGAAGTTATTAAAGCCCTTCTTCTTTCCCCCAGATGGTATACCTCAAGTTTACTATTTTGGCCCTTGTGGTAAATACAACGCTATGGTGCTGGAACTACTGGGACCTAGTTTGGAAGATTTGTTTGATTTGTGTGACAGAACATTTTCTCTTAAAACGGTTCTCATGATAGCTATCCAACTGGTAAGTAAAGCAGAATGTTTTGAAGCTGCTTGACCAATTGTATGGTTCCATTTGGTGACTAAGTTCCTTTAAAAGTTAAAAGTTCTGCAACATTGTCGTCCACAGCATTCAACCTAATAAAAATATGTCTACTTTTCATATCATTGTCTTGTCAGGATGAATGTAGCTTAAAATAACTGATGCAGATATATTTTTTTTGTATGAAAAAATTAGTATCTTATTGCTTTAAGATCAGAATGCTCCATTGGAGAATTAAGTTGTTTCTAGCACTCTTTTCATGTCAAAAATGAATACTTAGGGAGGTTCAAAAGGGAAGAGATATAGGTATACCTATGGCTGATTCATGTTGAGGTTTGACAGAAAACAACAAAATTCTGTAAAGCAGTTACCCTTCAATAAAAAAATAAGTTAAAAAAGAATGAAAATAGCAAACATAGGTGATGATATGGAGAAAAGAGAATGCTTGAACACTGATGGTAGTAATGTAAATTGGTACAGCCACTGTGGAAAACAGTATGGAGATTTCTCAATAAAACTAAAAAAAAGATCTACCATACGTGGAAAAAAAAAATGAATACTTAGAGAACCGTCAGAAACACAGGTTTTTAATCTCAGTAAATTAATGTAAAATGGCCTAGGAAAAGAAGAAACAAACTAGTGAGGGGGTCTTAGACATTTAAATTTCAGGGAGCCTATGGGGCAATAACTTAGAGGATAATTTTTAAGGATGTTTCTAAACAAATGTTAATAAGTATATGTTGCAGAAGTCTTAAAATTGTTTTTAATCTGTTGATTTTTTTCACTTCTGCAGATTTGCCCTATAGAAGTATTCAGGTGTACTTAAAGCTTTTTGTCCAGAGATGTCTATAATAAAGTGGGAAACAACCCAAATGCACAGAAATAAGTTAGTTGAATAAATTATTAATAACAATAAGATAATATGTAGTCATTAAAAATTATTTATTAAAAGAATATTTCATGACCTGAAAAATGCTCATAACACCTAGTTAATGAAAAGTATAGGTCATAGAATGTTATGTATATATATGACCCAAAATTTGTTAACAAACTAAAATGGCTTGAGTGACTGTGTTCACTTACATTGTATTGTGAACCATGGTTATTACTAAATGAAGCATTTTTATTTACTTGTAATGTTTTATTTTGTGACAGTTTATACAATGAATATTGAGTAACTGTAAAGCAAGGAATAAAAATGTATTATATTATTATTAGAGTTGTATTCCAAAGTTTTCTAGTTTCAATATCTTTTTAAATGTTTAATACGTAAGAAAAGTGAACAAGTTATGAAAAAGAAAAATATGACTGAAGGGTGCTCTGTTAACTGTTTTTAACAGTTTAGACTCTCTAAGTTTCTTTAGTGTAAGAATTGTAAAAGTTTTTCCATTATTGAACTGAAAAGGAAAAATAAATTGCAATTTTCTGAATATATCTGTTTATACTTTTAAGATTTTGTATTGGTAAATTTATTTGATTGTATAAGGTGGCATCATCTGAAAGTTTTGATTAAATCAGTCTTCCTGATATGAAAGGAATTCATAAAATGCAAGCACTTCCATTTATAAGTGACCAAAATAGAAAAAGAGATTTTTCATCATAATTGAACATGTTTTTGAGTGATATAGCATGTTGCTTTTAAGGGGATAAAACAGTTTCTGTTTGGTTTTTTTTTTTCCCCTTTACATTGTTTTCATTGTGAAAATTGTCTTGCCGCTCTCATCCTATTTTATGCTAGTCAAGCCTAAAATAAAATTTATCTTTTGTTTTTTTTCTTTTTTGCATCAAGATTTCTCGCATGGAATATGTCCATTCAAAGAACTTGATATACAGAGATGTAAAACCTGAGAACTTCTTAATAGGCCGGCCGGGAAACAAAACCCAGCAAGTTATTCATATTATAGATTTTGGTTTGGCAAAGGAATATATTGATCCAGAGACAAAGAAACACATACCATACAGAGAACACAAGAGCCTTACAGGAACAGCTAGATACATGAGCATAAACACACATTTAGGGAAAGGTATGTGTACCTTTTGTAAGTATGGATGTTTGAACTCAGTATGCTGCCAGTGTGAGTTTTTATTTGTCATTATGGTTCAGTTTTTGCAGGTTACAGTTGCTTCTATTGTAATTTTTATTTATCTCATCTAGAGTGTACTTTCATTTGTATTTGATAAGTCTTTTAGAGTAACTTGTTTGAAATAAATGGATGACAGATATCCTTATGGTCACTATATCTTTTTTTTTGTAACTTGAAATATATAACTTTGATACACTTAGGGTGATCCATTTGATTATTTCTGTTAAAAGAATGTCAGAGAATACTTAACTTTAACTGAATTTAATGTGTGTAAAGATTTCAGATTGAGACTTTAGCTCTCCGGTACAGCTAGCCAGGGAGATAGCAACCTGCCTAATACATTGAATACTGAGACTACATATCTTAGAGGTACTGTTTACTTTGTACTATTATTTAACCTTTGAAAGAAGATCTCTTATTTGTATAAAGGGTAAAATGATATCAACTGCACAGAGTTTCTTTTAGCTTTTTCTCCCCTTGGTTCAAGTTCCAGTTCAGGATCGCATATTTCATCTTTTTGTCATATCTCTTTAGTCTCTCTTCATCTGGGACAGTTCCTTGCCTTTCTTTATGGTTCATGACCTTGATATTTTTTGAAGTGCAGGCTGTTTGGTAAAATGTCCTGTGTTTGAGGCCGTCTCATATTTCTTCATGATTATACTTGGGTGTGCAGTCTAAGCACAGATATCATAGAAGTGGTATGATCTCAGTGCATCGCATCAGAAAGGGACATGATGTCGCCTTGGTTCCAAGTAGCTTTGATCACTTGCCTAGGGGAGTGACTGCTAAGTTTCTCCACTTAACAGTTTCTTATTTTCCCTTTGTATTTAGAAAACGTTTTCTGAGGTGAGTTTTGAGATTTTTAAATAGGTTTGTTTTTCATCAAATTTATACCCCCTAGATTATTTTCTGACTTCATCATTCCTTATGTATTCCAGTTTACATTCTAATGTAGGCAAAAGCTGTCCCTTCTTCCCTAATTTGTTAATTTATATAAGCATGGACTCATGGATTCTTATATAATTGGATGTATTATAGTCCATTGCTATCATTATGTCATCATTTATTTTGAAGTGCAGATTGTCCCAAATTTGGCCACTGGTTGCTCTGTCATGCTGGCTCTGCTGTTCCTTTGGCATGTTCTCATGACTCTTGGAAAACTTCTTTCCTTTTTTATGCAGCATGTTGTTCTAGGCTCATCTTATAGCTTTTCTACTCTAGCCCAGATACAACATTTTCTAAGCAGCCCTGGGTCCTTTTATTGAATAATAAACACACACACATGTAATAAAACCAGGAAATGTGTGTAGGTGTGTCTGTTTTGATTTCTACCAGCAGCAAATGGGAGTTGTGTTTGTTTCACATTCTTGACAACATTTGGTATTGTCTATGTTTTTCATCCTAGTCATTCTAGTGAATATCTGTAGTGCTATTTTATTTTACTGTGACTAATGTTTGTGAGCACCTTTCATGTGCTTATTGACCATCTGCATATCTTCTTTTGTGGTGTGCACATTGTTTTATTGTTTGCTTTTAGGAGTTCTTTATATATTCCAGATGTGAGATTTTTGGCAAATACTTGCCCTGTGAACGTTTTCTTCTACTCTGTGGCTTGTCTATTCATCTTCCTAGTGTTGACAATTGATGAGCAAAAGTTGTAAATACTTATGAAGTCTAATTTATCAATTTTTTCTTTTATGATTACTACTTTTTAAATCCTAAGGAATCTTTGCCCGTTATAATGAGAACATTTTGTGTTTTCTTCTGTCACCTAGAATTCATTTTTTGTGCGGTGTGAGATAGGATTAAGATATTCTTTTTATGATATTCTTTGCCATTGGATTACTTTTGTGTGTTTCTGAATAAAATTGGTTCTAGGTTGTGTTTCCAATAGTTTATTCTTAAGTCTTAAGCTTTGGTCAGGTTTCATATCATAGGAACTCTAACTTAAGTTTCTGCTTTTAGATTCTATATCTACCATGTTACTCACGGAGAGAAGAGACAGGAATGTAAATTGATTAGTTTTTATCCACTATCACTGCTCAGTGTACCTTAAAATATAATCACAGTTTGTCCAGAGCCTTAGAAGTCATCTAATCCAACCTCTAACTCCTGGTCTTAGCTGCTTCTTTAACCGTTCTCTCCAGACCTGTCTGCTATCCACCATTGTTCCCTGCTTCTGTCTCTAAGCACATGGCATCTTCCCTGACAGCTTACCTGATAGTAGACTCTTAATATTTTTTCACGTTTTTGAAATACCTGAAAATGTAAGTTTGCCTTTTTTTTTTTAATATTTCAGGTGATATTTGTGTGAGTGCCTTTCAGTAACAGACTTTCCTGATAGATTTTAAAACATGTTTGGGTAGATATACAGCTTATAGGATTGTGTCTTCTGTTCAAACCAGGCACATCTATGTTTATATGAACAGTGTCTGAGAAATTTTCATTTCATGGTGGTTGTTAAGATTATTTTATAACAACTAACAAAGGTTTGCCATCATTTTATTATGAGACATGAAGTCATGACTTCCTTCTGGCCTGGTGTTCTGTATCTGAACAATGGTAAATGTAACAGGATTCTATTTGTAGAAATGGCAAAGTAGTCTGATATGTTTGTCTTTGTTAGAAAAGCCCCCAGAGCTTGGGAAGTGGCATTTAACGATTGTAATAATCTCTTTTTTACTCTTCTTTCAGGAAGCAAACACAAAATTATTTCTTTGGCAAGTTCTGCAAAGAACAAAAGCTTTAAACCTTACTTTATCTCGTTTGTAAAAGCTCTCATTCTCAGTTTTGATGTAGAATTTGGGAATGGATGCTAAAAATAGAAAATTTATTTGACAGATTATATGCGTTCCTTCTTTTTAAATTAAGAATGAGCTAATGTAGAGTGAGTTTGAGTGCTGAAGTTAAAGCATTCTATAAGTTTGAAGAGGCTGTGAACATTCAGTAGTGGTGTTTTGAGATTAGAGCACTTGGCTTTGTGAGGAATCCGGAAGAGATTAAAAACAGTGAAAAAGTGACCTTTCAGTGCTGATTTTAATTTATGTATATATATGATTTCTTCCTTTCCTACTTTACTGGGACTTTGGTTGTTACTTTTAAAGCCTTCCTATTCATTCACTTTTGTGCAAACAAGGGCTTACATACGTGAACTTTTCAAAATAGAGAATTTGGTCAGAGGAACATTTTTTCAGGTTTATATGTATTTTTCGTTTGCGGAGGTGGACACTGTATCAGATTCAAAAAGGAAAAAGTTGTCCCTTAATATAATATGGAGGAATAGTGTTAAGATCACATTTATAGACTTTAGTATCTTTATTTCTGTGGTGTATGTCTATTGATCTTAATTAGAAGATTTATGTCTAGAAGGAAGATACAGTGATTCATTTGTATAATATTTTTCTTGTACTTGCTGAAGTCACTGATCAAGATGAAATCTCAATTAAGCTGCATGTGACAAATGTTGATTTCCTTTGTTTGCTTTAATGGAAGCATTCTTTAGTACTATCAGCTTGAATTATTTTTAATTGCATCTCATCAAGTATTTTCTTTTTAATAATTTTTAAAGATTTTTTTTCTCAAGTGCTTTGAGCCTCATTTTATAATCTTCCTTTGGATTACTTTTTGTTCTTTTTTGCCTTATTGGAGTCATTTGAAATTAAGTAAATACTATGTATTTCTCTTTAGTAAGTGTCTTGAAATAAACTTGTCTTTTATTTTTAAATATTATTGAGTATTCATGAGTAAAAAGAGTAGGATTTGAGGAATAAGTTGCCAGTTGCTTTGTAATTGTTAAGAAGAATCTGTGTTCCAAAGAAGAATGGTATTTTAATTCCCTCAGTGGAAAGTGCTCAGAATGTGAGAGAGAGAATCACAGAATTAGGGTGTTACAAAAATCATAATTTTTTTGTTCTGTGATGTGATGTGTATAATTTCCAGCTAATTGCCCCAAATCCTGAGACCTATTGCTGGAGCCTCCCCAAACAGCTTTTTAACAGTTTAAAAGCTCGTGTTTTCATTTTTCAGTTACATTTTAACAGTTTAAAAATATACTGCACAATTCCTTGCTTTTTGGAACAAAGTATAATAAACCTAATTGGTGTTTTCTTGATATTTCAGTGTCATAATTTTTGTATGATTATTGTTCTAAAGTGATACCCTCAAGGTCACTTGGAGAGTGTTAGGATGTATATTTAAATAAGCTTAGAAAAAGTGCATTTATTTATTATTATTATTTTTTTCAGACTTTAAGGTGACTTTTGCCTTTGGGCAGGACTTTTTTTTTTTAAAGTGCATTTAAATAGTTTTGTATTTTTAAAAAATAACATTAATTTTTAGAGCAGTTTTAAATTCACAGCAAAATTAGGCAGAAAGTAGAGGTTTCCTTTTTACCCTGTCTCCACATGTGCTCACTGTAATACTATCACACCAAAGTGGTACATTTTTGATAATTGATGAATCCACACTGATGCATCATTATTGCCAGGAGTCCGTAGTTTACTTTGGGGTTCACTCTTGTTGTTATGTATTTTGTGGTTTTGGACAAATTTATAATGACATGTATCTACCTGTAGTATCCTACAGGTTAGTTTCACTTTCTAAGCATCCTCTATGCTCCACTTAATCCCTTCCTCTCTCCAGCCACTGACAACCACTGGTCTTTTACCTGTCTGCATAGTTCCGCCTTTTCCAGATTCCGTATAGTTGGAATCATACAGTATATAACCTTTTCAGATTGGCTTCTTTCACTTAGTAATATGTAGTTAATTTTCCTTCATGTTTTTTCATGGCTTGATAACTCATTTCATTTAAAGTTGAATAATTTTCCATTGTCTGGAGATAACACAGATTATTTATCCATTTGTCTACTGAAGGACCTCTTCATTGCTTTCAAGTTTTAGCAATTATGACTAAAACTGATATGAACATCCCTATGTAGTTTTTGTATGACGTAAGGTTTTCAACTCCTTTGTGTAAATATAAAAAAGCTCAGTTGCTTCAAACATGTGGTATGAGTATGTTTAGTTTTGTAAGAAACCCCCAAATTGCCTTCCAAAGTGGCTACCATTTTGTATTCCAACTACCAATGAATGAGAATTCTTACTGCTCTGCATTCTCACTAGCATTTGATATTGTTAGTGTTCTGGATTTATACCAGTCTGATAGGTCTGTAGTGTTATCTTGTTTTAATTTGCATTTCCTGGTGACATGTGATGTGGAGCATCTTTTGATATGCTTATTTGTCATCTGTGTATCTTCTGTGGTGAGGTGTCTATTAAGGTCTTTGGTCCATTTTAATCAATTTGGTTATATTCTTATTGTTGAATTTTAAGGGTTGTTTGTCTCTTTTGGATAACAGTTTTTTATGAGATGTGTCTTTTTTTTTTTTTTTGAGATGTGTCTTTTGCAAATATTTTCTCCCAGTCTGTGGCTTATCCTTTTATTCTCTTGATGGTAGTTTTTGTAGAGCAGAAGTTTTAATTTTAATGAAGTCAAGTTTATCAGTTATTTCTTTCATATATCGTGCTTATAGTATTACATCTTAAAAGTTATCTATCACCAAACCCAAGGTCATCTAGATTTTCTCCTGTGTTATCTTCTAAGAACTTTGTAATTTTGTGTTTCATGTTTAGGTCTCTTATCTATTTTAGTTAATTTGAATAGTGAACAGTGTAAGTTCTGTGTCTCGATTCATTTTTCTACATATGAATGTTCAGCTGTCTTAGCACCATTTGTTAAAAAGACTTATCTTTGCTCCATTGTACTGCCTTTGCTCCTTTGTCAAAGATCAGTTGACTGTGTTAATGAGAGTCTATTTCTGGGCTCTCTATTCTGTTCATTGATCTATTTGTCTATTCCTTAGCCACTACCATACAGTGTAGGTCTTGAAGCAGTGTTTTTTTTTTTAAACAGGTTTTTACCCCATCAACTATATTTTTGATTACTTTTTGTTATTATATGTAGTACACCTACTTCTGGCAGCACTTTCTCATCTTTTGTTTTGCTTCTTGTAACCTGATAGCCAAACTTATTGGAATTATATCTAAATTAAGATGACAAGATTTTTAAGAGGACTTTTTGTGGAATCACATGTATGCATATTTTGAGTTCCATTGCTCAGAAAACATATTTTTTCTTTCTGAGTTTTTGATATTGCTAGATAAGGCATTTGGATTAGTGGGTTGTTGCTGAGAATTGTCTTGCATAATTATGTTTGTCTTTTTTCTTTTGAGTTTGTGTTTTCATTTCTAAGAAACTCAGTTATGTGATTCTGAAAAATGTGAGTAAGCTCAGTGAATCTTGTGAAAGAGTTTTGGGTTTTTTTTCTTCTATGAGTTGCCAAGGAAAAATAACTTTAAACCTTTTAGAAGGAGATATAAAGTGAAACTTTATTTGCTTGTAGTGATTTTTGTTTTTATATTTTGGTTTTATTTTACATATAAAGAATAAACTTTCTTTGGTGAGATTTTTTTGTTGTTCAGCTCTCTTGTCATGCTTGTATTTAGTTTAACATGTTTTTAGCCTCATTTTTTATTTTTTCAGGGAAATGCAGTAATAAATTTATTTTTGGAAATACATGTGCGTATATTAGAGAGTTTCCTACCTTTTAGTGGAGCTTTTGATATCTTGGGGTGGTATTTTTCTGTTGAAAATTGAATAGAAATTCAGTTGCAATGGAAACAATGCTAGGTAATAAGTCAGTTTTAAAAAGAGGAAAATAATGTTGAGTTGCAAGAGTAGAATTTTTAAATAGAAAAGCATTGTAGAGATTTCTAATAAGCGTTTGATTAATTGGTTGACTCTACCTTGTCTTCTGAAATGAAAAAAAGTACAGGCACATGATCTGAAATTCTGCATAGTTCTGAGCTAGTGACAATCATTCTGAGCCTTAATTTCTTTATTGGGGGCTTACTGACACTTCGAGTATATCTGTAATTTTAAAAGATCATCTGTATGAAGCACTGACACAACTAGGCTTGTAATATGTGTCGGTTGTGTTACTTTATGTGATGCATATATTCCCGAAGAGCAGAATTTTAATTTGATTCTTTACATAACTTTTAAATTTATTGGAGAACCTGTTTAACACATTATTGACTGGGAGATTTTTGCAGAAACTAACAGCTGTGGCCAGTGATTTGTTAGTTAAGTGAATATTGAAACTGGTCAATAATGTTCAGGTTACAGAAGATGTATTAATATTAATAATGTCTCTGGCCAATAAGTTGTTAAAATAACAATAAGTTGTTAATGGTACCTATTGTAAAGAAAATTGTCACTTTTTAATGTTTTAGTTGCTCAAACAAGAGTTCCTATAATAAAGATTCTGCCTTTGACAGAAACATCCATTTTCAAATAATCCTTTGTAGTTAACTGATTTAAAGATTGTGAACAAGATTTAATAAGGGCCAAATTACCTTTGGGAGATTTTTTTTCATCTAACTCAACTGTTAAAGACCAGAGGAGGTATTCTTTAGTTACTGTGTTTCAAAGAGAAAGCCCTCTTCATGACTTCTGTTATTGCACAGTGAAATTTATTTTCACATTTGTCAGTTGGTGATAAAACAGAAAGAAAGGAATTATCAGAGTAAGGAATATTTCAGACCGAGTTTCGGTAATAGGTTTATTTTAATAGCTCCTATTTATGGTTTGAATTTTTAAATACTCTGTAGGTTATGAGACTATTCTGTGAGACAAGCATGTAGGCAAGATCACCTTATGATCTTGACTTATTGTCACTGTGATAACTAAACCTCCCCTTGGATTGAATTCAGTGGAGAATTGCCTTTATGACCAGTTCCTCTCCTTAGTAAAAATCCTACTGTAGGGCTCAGTATACTTGTCCCTTGGTATCCACAAATTGGCTCCAGGACCCTGAGGATGCCAAAACCCAAGGATGCTCAAGCCCTTAGTATAAAATTGCATAGTATTTGCATATAACCTACACACATTCTCCCATATACTTTAAATCATCTCTTGATTATTTATAATAACTAATACAATGTAAATGCTTTGTAAATAGTTGCCAACCCTTGGAAAGTTGAAGTTTTGCTTTTTGGAACTTTCTGGAATTATTTTTTACAGATATTTCAGTCCATGGTTGGTTGAATCCGCAGAGGCAAAACCCATAGATATGGTGGGCCCACTGTTTTTATGTATCACTTAGCATTTAGTCTTTAAAACCATATACTATAATTAATACAAGCAATACTTTGTAGTATTTTGATAAATTTATCCCCACGTTTCATGTTTTCTGATGCTATTGGAAATTTTATTACTGTTCACATTCATTTTCTGATTGTTCATTTCTAGTATAGGAATACAGTTAATTTTTATATACTGACCTTGTATCATATATCCTTGCTAGAACTCATTTACTAGTCCTAACACCTTTTTTTGTGTCTGGGTTACTTAGGATTTTCTACATATGTGGTCATATGTAGAAAGAAAGAGAAAAATAGTTTCACTTCTTCAGTTACAATCTGGATATCTTTCAATTTTTTCTCTTTCTTTTGTTGTACTGACAGGAACTTCTAGTACAATATCGAATAATAGAAAATGTGAGTGAACATCCTTGCTTTGTTCTGGATCTTAGGGATGCCTTTTCCTCATATAAGAATTTTTGTTTTTTTCATAGAGGTCCTTTTTTAATATGAAGAAGTTTCCTTCTTTTTTTATTTGAGAATTTTTTAATCATAAATGCATGTTAGCTTTTCTCAAATACTTTTTCTGTATTTTTTGAGATGTTCTTATGATTCATATCTTCTTTTAATGTTGGATAATTATATCAATTGGTTTTTGAAAGTTAAACCAACCTTCAGGTCATAGGATGACCCCTACTTCATCATGGTTTACTTTCTTTTTAAGGATTTTGCATCTGTGTAAACGAAAGGTATTTCCTGTAGTTTTCTTTGCTTGTTTATGCCTTTGTCTGGCTTTCGTAACGGGATAGTGAATTAAGTTGGGAGGGGTTTCCTTCTCTTCTATTTTCTGAAAGAGTTTGTGTAGAAATGGTATTGTTCCTTAAATGTTTCTAGTAAATTCTAGTAAATTCTATTGAATTTACTAGTGATAATTTCTGGGCCCATAGTTATATTTGGAGATTATAGATTATAAATTAAATTTTGTTTAATATAAAGCTGTCTTCTTCTTGAGGTAATTTTGGTAATTTATAGCTTTCAAAATACTTGTCCATTTCATCTAAGTTGTTGGATGTATTGGCTTAATGTTAGTTTGTAACATTCCTTTATCATCCTTTTACTGTCTGTAGGATCTGTCCTGATGCCCCCAGATAATAGTAATTTGTGTTCTTTCCTTTATCCTAATGAGAGGATTAATTTTATTCAACTTTTCAAATAACCAGCTTTTGATTTCAGTGTTTTTCTCTACTGGTTGTCCATTTTCTCATTATTGGTTTTCTAATTTATCATTATTCTTTTCTTTTACTTATTTTGGGTGGTGTTGGTATAGACATAGGTAATTGAATCATAATACAGTTCTGAAATGGACCCATACATGGATGCTTAATTGATTTTTGAGGATAGTGCAAAAGTTACCCAAGGGGAAAAGACAGCCTTCTCAAGAAACTTTGTGAGAATAACTGGGCATCAGTATTGAAAAAAATGAATCTAAACCCTTACAACAAAAGCAAACAGGAGAAAAATACTTCAAATGATTCACAGATTTAAATGTTAGAACCAAAACTATAGAATTTCTTGAAGGAAAAATAGAAAATCTTTGTGACCTTAGGGTAGTCAAAGATGTTCTAGTTAAGACATAAAAAAGCATAAGCAATAAAACAACAACAAACACGTCCAATAAATTGGGTTTCATCTAAATATAAACTGCTGTTCTTTGAAGGATACTGTTAAGCAAATGAAAAAAACATGCTACAGTGTGGGGGAAAGTATTTGCAAAGCTTGTATCTGAAAGTGACTTACATCCAAAATACACAAACAACTCTTTAAGATTTATTATAAGACAAATAATGTAATTTTTTTAAACATGGGTACAGTATCTCAACGTGTCACAAAAAGATATGTGAATGACCAGTAACAATGTGAAACAATGTTCAGAATGTTGTCATCAGTGAAACTCAAATCGCAGTGAGGTAATACTTCATGGCCATTAGCGTGGCTAAATATGAAAGATTGACCATACTGAATGATAGGTTCTGGAGCAGCTTGAAGTCTCATGTATTGCTTGTGGAAATATAAAATGGGACAAACCCTTTGGAAAACAGTGCGTAAGTTTCTTATAAAGTCAAACCTACACTTTCCATATAATGGAGTAATCCCACTCCTGGATATGTGAGAGAAATGGAAACATATGTCCACACAAAGACTTACACAAGAATGATCCTAACGGCCTTATTTACAATAACTCAAAACTGGAAGTTAGTCAAAGGTACCATCAGTAGCCGAATAGATAAATGATTTTGGCAATAAAAAGTAATGAGGTCCTAATTAAAGCTTACAGCAACAGGAGTAAAGCAAAATAATCTGGACACAATGGTCCATACTGTATGATCCTATGCATGTGAAACTCTATAAAAAGTCAAATCTTCTATAGTGTAACAGAAAACATGTGCGTGGTTGAGGCCAGGGGAGGGGGAGCATAGCAGGTAAGGCGTAAAAGGGAATCTTTTGGAGGGTTGGAAATACTTATTGATTGTGGTAGTACTTATATGTATGTGTGGCCAATATTTATCAAACTGTACCCTTTAATAAGTATATTTTATTATATGTAAAATTAGACATAAGTAAAAGAAGTTTGTTTTTAGTGCTTATCAAATCGGGTTATACTTCAGAATCATCTGCTAAACTTTAAGTAAACATTCTTCTACTCTATGTCGTACCCAAAGAATCAACATCCAGCCTTAGCTATACTCATCTGACATTCTTAAGAGCTTCAGAGGTGATTCTGATTCTCAGTGGGACTTCAGAAATAGTATTTTTTTTCTTTCTGTGACTTCTCATTCTTTAAGACTCCTCGGGTCTAGTAAAGTGAAATTTTAGTTATAAAAGTCATTACTGGACTTTTTTCATGTTATTCATATCCTGCTTTCATTAATCGGTTTTAGAAGAATTTTAAGTCTATATTACTTATTTTGAAAGTTTGCTTTTTTAAAAATAAAATATGCTTACATTGTTAAAATATGAAATATAAGGAAAAATCCCCATTATATCACATTTTTTAACATATGAAGTAAGCCGTTGAAATACCCTTTCTAGTCCCCCAGTTTCATATCCCTAATTACTAATGATTTGATTCCTATTCTTCTAGATATTTCCCTATAGTTATAGAAAAGAGACATACTCTAGATTTAATAGGGACAAATCTAGTATATTTTTATATAGTCACTTATATATTTAAGTAGTATGCCTTGATTGCCTGTTTTGTGGCAGCCATTACGATAAGGCCCTGAGGCTGTTGAGCCAGAGACCTCTGTTCTCCTGTGATGTTGTAAGGTGAGAGGATAGATGTTGATTAAATAAAAACACAAACATATTTACTAAAACTGTAACAGGTGTTTCAGAAGACAATTACAGAATATTCTAAGGTTGCATAGTAAAAATTAAAACATTTTTTACCCTTTTACTCTAGTTCAGATTCGTCCTTTGAAAGGTTTGCTTTTCCTAAAGCATTTAGTACTGCTTGGATAGTCTTAGTGTTCATTTGGATGAAACATCTTGCACATGAACATCCTCTTATTAAACTATTATTATCTCCTCTTACTGTTAACATTTTTGTATTATTTTAAAATACTAACAAAAATTAAGCATTTAGCTCAAGTGACAAAAAAAATTGAAAAAAAAAAACAAATGTTCACTCAGCAAATATTTGTAAGTACCTCCCTGAGTCTTGGTCTGTTATTATATCATTCAGTTATATGCTATACAACATTTTGTTACTAGAACAATAGAAACTTGAAAGTGGCAATTTGTTCTGGTAGCATATTTTTGGTGCTGCCAGAGACTCGAGTTACTACCATTGGAATGCGTCAAACGCGAGTGCTTTTAAAAACATATTGTGCAATGTATTAATGGTATTTAATACTAATGGAGAGTATGGTATGTGGGATGGAATTTTTGTGCTCATTTAAGTTTAGGAAATAGAGAACTAAAGAAAGTTAAACATTGTTAGTTCTACGTATTTTCAAAATTTTTAATATGTTATATTCTAAATCTTATAAAATGGAGCTGTAGTACACAGTGACTCTGTTTTTCATCATGGAACCCTTTCCTCCTTACCTTATTTGTAGGAATAGATATTAATATTTAAGGAAAGAAATAAATCTCCAGTAGCATGTAGAAAAATCATAGTGGCATGTTTTTTAAGTGCATGATAATTTTACTGTAAACCCATTATTGTTTAGACATGATTAGATTTGTATTTTATATGCTGAACTTTGAGAAATTATCAGGAATTAATTTACATGTAAGGACAAAATTATTTTTCCATTCTTGCATCCTTTACTGGGAAAGGAAAATTAAATTTATGTTTCTTTTATATTTCAGAACAAAGTAGAAGAGATGACTTAGAAGCTTTAGGTCACATGTTCATGTATTTTCTGAGAGGGAGTCTTCCTTGGCAAGGTTTAAAGGTAATTGTTTTTGTGTTTCTTTATTGAATTTAATAAGTTATTAATCTATTAAGATACTTTTTTCCAAGTATTTAATTTTAAAATTACTTCTCAAGAGTTTTTTCTTTGTTTTAGGCTGACACATTAAAAGAGAGGTATCAGAAAATTGGAGATACAAAACGAGCCACACCAATAGAAGTGTTATGTGAAAATTTTCCAGGTAATGAATAATGCTGTACTGATACATGTGCTTATTATACACAGAAAACTGTAAGTGTTAATCGTCATTACTTAAGTTTAGAAGTACTTTTTTCATGCTTAAAAAATACGACTCAAAAGATGTCAGCATTTGATACACAGACCACAGGGGCAATTTATGTATTTGCTTTGTAAGATGATATTAATGGAAAAAAATCCTAACAGTGTTGACCAGTACCAGCTAAAGTAATATTTTCTTCAATAGCATACTTTGAATAAGTTGAAATATTTGCTCAGAAATACCGACTGTAAACTTTTGGTGTCCAGTATTAGTCATTTGAGTCTCAGTATCAATCTTAAAGGAGGTATATGATATATGATGTAGTCTAGTTTTCCAACAGCAAAATCTACTAACCTTACTACTTTTAGGCTAATTTTTGATTTTATGAAGATAGTTTTGCTCTCATGTAGCTTTTTGGCAACTCACATGAAATCAACAAAAATTTACTTAAGATTTCTAAATTAATTAATGGATAAGAGTAATGTGTCCGTAATGTGTTAAAATACCTGTTATAATATGTTGTTGCTGTTCAGTCCCTAAGTCATCTCCGACTCTTTGCGACCCATTGGATTGTAGCATACCAAGCTCCTCTGTTTCCCACGACGTCCTGGAGTTTGTTCACATTCATGTCCATTGTATCAGTGATGCTTTCCAACCATCTCATCCTCTGCCGCCCCCTTCTCCTCTTGCCTTCAATGTTTCCCAGCATCCCGGTCTTTTCCAGTGAGTCGGCTCTTTGCGTCTGTTGGCCACATATAGAGCTTTAGCTCCAGTGCATAAACAGGGTTGCTTTCGTTTAGGATTGATTGTTTTGGTCTCCTTGCAATCCACGGTACTCTCAAGAGTCTTCACCACTGCCACAGTTCGAAAGTATCAGTTCTTTGACACTTAGCCTTCTTTATGGTCCAACTCTCACATCCATACATAACTACTGGAAAAACCATATGTTTTTGACCGTATGGACCTTTGTCAGCAAAGTGATGTCTCATCTTTTTAATAAGCTGCTAGGTTTGTTATAGCTTTCCTTCCGAGGAGCACATGTCTTTTAATTTCATGGCTGCAGTCACTGTCCACAGTGATTCTGGAGCCCAAGAAAAGAAAATCTGCCACTGCTTCTACTTTTTCCCGTTCTATTGGACATGAAGTGATGCGACTGGATGCCATGACGTTAGTTTTTTGCATGTTGCGTTTTAAGACAGCTTTTTCATTCTGATCTCACACCCTCCTCACAGGCTCTTTAGTTCCTCTTCACTTTGTGCTGTTAGAGTGGTTATCATCTGCACAGCTGAGGTTGTAGATCTTTCTCCTGGCAGTCTTGATTCCAGCTTGTGATTCATCCAGCCTGGCATTTGCATGATGTGCTCTGCATGGAATTTAAATAAGCAGGGTGACGCTATTCAGCCTTGTCATCCTCCTTTCTCAATTTTGAACCAGTCCAGTGTTTCCTGTCCAGTTCTAACTGTTGCTTCTTGACCCACATATGGTTTTCTCAGGGGACAGGTTAAGGTGGTCTGGTATTCCCATCTCTGTAACAGTTTTCCACAGTTTGTTGTGATCTGCACAGGCAAAGGCTAAAGCAGAAGTAGATACTTTTCTGGGAGTCCCTTGCTTTCTCCATGATCCAGCAGGTGTTGGCAACTTGATTTCTGGTTCCTCTGCCTTTTCTAAACCCAGCTTGTACTTCTGGAAGTTCTTGGTTTACATACTTCTGAAGCCTTGCTTGAAAGATTTTGAGCATAGCCTTGCTAGCATTCAGTTGGGTATATCTTCCCCTTTATCCCTTGCCTTTCACTTCTCTGCTTTCCTTAGCTTCCTAAGCCTCCTCAGACAACCACTTTGTTTCCTTGCATTTATTTTTCTTTGGGATGGTTTCAGTCACTGTTTCCTGTACAGTGTTATAAACCTCAATCCATAGTTCTTCAGGTACTCTCTCTAGTAAATCTAATACCTTGAATCTATGCTTCGTCTCCATTGTATAATCATAAGGAATTTGCTTTAGGTCTAGTGGTTTCCCCTTCTTTCTTCAATTTAAGCCTGAATTTTGCAATAAGAAGCTAATGATCTGAGCCACAGTCAGCTCCAGGTCTTGTTTTTGCTACTGGTATAGAGCTTCTCTGTCTTCAGCTGCAGAGAATATAATCAGTCTGATTTTGGTGTTGATCATTTGGTGATGTCCATATGTAGAGTCGTCTCTTGTGTTGGAAAAGGTGTTTGCTATGACTAAATGTGTTCCCTTGACAAAATTCTTTTAATCTTTGCCCAACTTCATTTTGTATTCCAAGGCCAAAATTGCCTATTATTGTGGGTAACGCTTGACTTTCTTCTTTTGCATTCCAGTTCCTGAGATTATGAAGGGCTTTCCAAGTGGCACTAGTGGTAAAGAACACACCTGCCAATGTAGGAGACTCAAGAGACATGGGTTCTTTCCCTGGCTTGTGAAGATCCCCTGGAGAAGGAAATGGCAACCCGCTCCAGTATTCTTGCCTGAGAAATCCCATGAACAGAGGAGCCTGGCAGGCTACAGTCCTTGGGGTGGACTTGCAAAGAGTCAGACACGACTGAGCACACATACACACAGCCTAATTATGAAAAGGACATCTGTTTTTGGTGTTAGTTCTAGAAGGTGTTGTTGATCTTCATAGAACCAGTCAGCTTCAGCTTCTTCCATATCAGTGGTTGGAGTATAGACTTAATTATTGAGATGTTGAATGGTTTGCCTTGGAGATAAACCAGGATCATTCTGTCATTTTTGAGATTGCACCCAGATACTGCATTTCAGACTCTTTTGTTGACTATGAGGACTACTTCATTTCTTCTAAGGGATTCTTGCCCACAGTAGTTGATACAATGGCCATCTGAATTAAATTCACCCAATTATTGTCTATTTTAGTTCACTGATTGCTAAAATGTTGATATTCACTCTTGATCTCCTACTTGACCATGTCCAGTTTACCTTGATTTATGGACCTAACATTCCAGGTTCCTATGCAGCATTGCTCTTTTTTTTTTTTTTTTAATTTATTTAATTGGAGGCTAATTACTTTACAATATTGTGGTGGTTTTTGCCATACATTGACATGAATCAGTCATGGGTGTACATGTGTCCCCCATCCTGAATCCCCTGCCCCACCTCCCCCTGCACCCCATCTCCCTGGGTTGTCCCAGAGCACCAGCATTGAGTGCCCTGCTTTATGCATTGAACTTGAACTGGTCATCTATTTTTCATATGGTAATATACACGTTTCAATGCTATTCTCTCAAATTGTCCCACCCTCGCCTTCTCCCACAGAGTCCAAAAGTTTTTTCTTTACATCTGTGTCTCTTTTGCTGTCTTGCATATGGGGTCATCATTGCCATCTTTCTAAATTTCATATACATGCATTAGAATAATATATTGGTGTTTCTCTTTCTGACTTACTTTGCTCTATATAATAGGCTCCAGTTTCATCCACCTCATTAGGATTGACTCACGTGTCCTTTTTTTATAGCTGAGTAATATTCCATTGTGTATACGTACCACAGCTTCCTTATCCATTTGTCTGCCGATGGACATCTAGGTTACTTCAGTGTCCTAGCTACAGTATTATTCTTTACAGCATCTACTTTACTTTCACCAGCAGACAGAACCGTAACTGAGCATCGTTTCCACTTTGGTGCAGCTGCTTCATTCTTTCTGGAGCTATTAGTAATTGCCCTCTGCTCTTCCCCGGTAGCATATTGGGCACCTTCAGATTTGGAGGGCTCATCTTCTGGCATCATATATCTTTCCCTTTTCATATAGTTCATGGGATTCTCCAGGCAAGAATACTGGAGTGGGTTGTCATTTCCTTTTCCGTTGGACCACGTTTTGTGAGAACTCGTCACCATGACCCATCCGTCTTGGGTGGCCTGGCATGGCATGGTTCATAGCTTCTTTGAGTTACGCAAGCCCCTCTGCCGTGACAAGGCTGTGATCCATGAAGGGGATTGTGATTTATGCAATAACAGTAAATGAGAACCAAACTTGAAGGTAGAAGATGGAGCTTATGTTAGGTTGCTGCAAAAGTAATTGTGGTTTCAGACCATGAATTTTAAATCATTATAACTAGGCTCTGACACATATTTTTTAATCAAAATAGGAACCATTACAGACAACACAATTTTGCCCACGAGAGAGAATTCAGTTTATTTCTGTAGCATAAAAACCCATGCTTCCAGATTTGATGAAGTCTTGGAAAGCATTTTCTGCCTCCTGCTGATTGTGGAAGCATTTTCCCTGCAGAAAGTCATCGAGACGCTTAAAGAAGCGGTTGTCAGCTGGCAAGAGGTCAGGTGGATATAGCAGATGCGGCAAAGCTTCTCAGCCCAGTTCTTTGAACCTTTGAAGCGTTTGTTGTACAACGTGCAGTCAGGCATTGTTATGGAGAAGAATTGAGCCATTTTTATTGACCAGTGCTGGCTGCAGGCATTTCAGTTTTCAGTACATCCGTTTGCTGAGCATACTTCTCAGATGTAATGGTTTTGCCAGGGTTCAGAAAGCCTACAGTGTAACAGACCAGCCAGCATCAGACCACCAGCCAGTGACTGAGCTTTTTTTGGTGCAAGTTTGGCTTTGAGAAGTGCTTTGAAGCTTCGTCTTGGTCCAGCCACTGAGCTGGTTGTCATATAAAATCCACTTTTCATCACATGTTACAATTTGATCGAGAAATGGTTTGTTGTTGTAGAATAAGAGAAGACAGCCCTTTAAAACAGTGATTTTTTTGACTTGTGGTTGGCTCATGAGACACCCACTTATTGAGCTTTTTCAGCTTTCCAATTTGCTTCAAGTGCTGAATGACCATAGAATGGTCGACCTTGAGGTTTTTGGCAGTTTGTCGTGTCAGTTGTAAGACGATCAGCTTCGATGGTGCTCTCAATTGTTTGTTGTCAACTTCTGATGGCCGGCCACTGGGCTCCTCGTCTTCAAGGTTCTCGTCTCCTTTGCAAAACTTCTGGAACCACCACCATGGTGTATGTTTTTGTTAGTATTTCCAACGCCAAATGTGTTGTCAATGTTGCGAGTTGTCTCCACTGCCTATGACCCAATTTGAACTTAAATAAGAAAATCACTTGAATTGGCTTTTTGTCTAACATAATTTCTGTAGTCTAAAATATGTATACAGTAAAAAGCAAGTAATTAGTCATTAGCAAAAAAGAATAAAGTGAGAAATGTGCATTAAAATGATGTATAACCATACTTATTTAAGAATGTATTCCAACATCAAATGGCAGTGTTCAACCGTACAGAACCGCAGTTACTTTTTCGTCAACCTAATATCTCACTTCAGTATTTGCAGGTTCTCTTGTATAGTGCTGGCATTATTACTATAAAAGTATCAGCAGCATAATCTCAGGTAGCCCTTTTTAAAGTTTGCTTTTTTTATTCATTGATAGCAAACTTTAATTATATGTTTTGTTTTCTAGCTATCACATCTAGAACTGAAAGATTAAAAAAAAAAATCACTTGATAATATAGTACCAAACAGTTTAGTGGTAGGCAGATTGGCTCTGCATTAAGAAGCTTGTACAAATTTCTGCAGGAAAAATGGGAGTGCCAAAGTAATTAGCTGATTAGCTGGAAAGTAGAATATTGGGAGAGTCACCATGTAATTGGGTTGGTGTTACTTTCACGCCTCTTAGGCTGTGGGTTACCCTGTTCTTATCAGCTGCCATGAATAAATTGGATCAGCTAGGTATAACCTACCATCTCTTATTACAGTGCTCACATGATGAAACTCTGTTTTACTGATCACCATTTTGCTTGTTGATTTTTATGACTTTTTCTTTCTTTTGCTTCTGGAAAAGATGACCTTTTGAAACATACATATCTCTAATGCATTTGGGAATTATAATACCATTCAAAGGTTTATGTATTACCAAATAATTTAACTTTTATGACCAGAAATTAAGAGAATAATTAAACTGTTCTTCTGAATCTGTTTTAGCTCGATGTTGCTAGGTTCGTTGGGTAGAATACCATTTAGCCTAGGTTAAGTATTTGAATCCTCTTTTGGTCAGTTAGTGTGTGTCACAGATTGTGAAGGAAATCCAGCAAACTAGTGCAAATGCTTTCATGTATAAATCGGCTCCCATCAGTATTAACAGTATGAGCTGAGTATGGTGTTTTGTGATTAAATGATTATGCATTGTTGAACTTCCTATTTCAACCTTCAGTGCTATCCAAGGTTTCTATTAAAAATATTACTTAAAAAAATCTTCAGCCTTTTCTACTGAAGCAAAAATAATACTTGTTTAATCTCAGGTTTTTCTTTTGTCTGTTTCCTTTCCTCCCTTCTTTTCACCCTTTTAATTTCATTGTTATTAAGTTCATAACATTTTCACTGATAGTAGAATCTTGTTACGTTTTCATGTGTTCTTATAACACTTGTCCTTTTAGCTATTTATAATTTTACTATTAAAATGTATATAGAAAAGTTTAATCAGAGTAATTTTTATTTTCTTTCTAGAAGAAATGGCAACGTATCTTCGTTATGTAAGAAGGCTAGATTTTTTTGAAAAACCAGATTATGACTACCTAAGAAAACTTTTTACTGACTTGTTTGATCGAAAAGGATATATGTTTGATTATGAATATGACTGGATTGGTAAACAGTTGGTGAGTACTCCAGGCTGTATAAGAAAAACAAAAGATAATTTGTAGTACTTAGCTTCATTTTCATAGTACAGATCCTTTATTTGAAAAGAATTGAGAACAAATAATTTTTTATTTTGAAGTATAGTTGATTTACAGTACAAGTTTTAGGTGAACATCGTAGTGATTTAATATTTTTATAGATTATGCTCCATTTTAAGTTATTACAGAATAATATCTATACTTTTCTGTGCTGTACAGTATATCCTTTTTGCTAATTTATTTTATAGATGGCAGTTTGTGTCTCTCAATCCCCTACTCTTGTCTTGCCCCTCCTTGGTTTTTTCTCCTCACTGGTAACCACAAGATTGTTCTCTATATTTTTAAGTCTGTTCCTTTTTTGTTATATTCACTTGTTTGTTCTATTTTTTAGGCTCCACATATTAATGATAACAAGAGTATATTTCTCCTAAGCATAATACTCTATAGTTCCAGTCACATTGTTGCAAATGGCAGAATTCCATTCTTTTTTATGGCTGAGTAATATTTTATCATATAGTCTAGTTCAGTCGCTCAGTCGTGTCCAACTCTTTGCGACCTCATGGACTGCCGCATGCCAGGCTTCCCTGTCCATCACTAACTCTCAGAGTTTACTCAGACTTATGTCCGTTGAGTTGGTGATGCCATCCAACCATTCATCCTCTGTCATCCCCTTCTCCCACCTTCAATCTTTCCCAGCCTCAGGGTCTTTTCAAATGAGTCAGTTCTTCGCATCAGGTGGCCAAAGTATTGGAGTTCAGCTTCAACATCAGTCCTTCCAATGAATATTCAGGACTGATTTCCTTTAGGATGGACTGGTTGGATCTCCTTGCAGTCCAAGGGACTCTCCAAGTCTTCTCCAACACCACAGTTCAAAACCATCAATTCTTCGGTGCTCAACTTCCTTTATAGTCCAACTCTCACATCCATACATGACTACTGGAAAAACCATAGCTTTGTCTAAATGGACCTTTGTTGGCAAAGTAATGTCTCTGCTTTTTAGTATGCTGTCTAAGTTGGTCATAACTTTTCTTCCAAGGAGTAAGCATCTTTTAGTTTCATGGCTGCAGTCTCCATCTGCAGTGATTTTGGAGCCCCTAAAAAGGAAAGTGTCTCGCTGTTTCCACTGTTGCCCATCTGTTTGCCATGAAATGATGGGGCCAGATGCCACGATCTTAGTTTTCTGAATGTTGAGTTTTAAGCCAACTTTTTCACTCTCCTCTTTCACTTTCATGAAGAGGCTCTTTAGTTCTTCTTTGCTTTCTGCCATAAGGGTGGTGTCATCTGAATATCTGAGGTTATTGTTATTTCTCCCAGCAATCTTGTTTCCAGCTTGTGCTTCATCCAGCCGAGCATTTCTCATGATGTACTCTGCATATGAGTTAAATAAGTAGGGTGACAGTATACAGCCTGATATACTCCTTTCCTGATTTGGAACCAGTCTGCTCTTCCATGTCCAGTTTTAACTGTTGCTTCCTGACCTGCATACAGGTTTCTCAAGAGGCAGGTCAGGTGGTCTTATATTCCCATCTCTTTAAGAATTTTCCAGTTTGTTGTGATCCACACAATCAAAGGCTTTGGCGTAGTCAATAAAGCAGAAGTAGATGTTTTTCTGGAACTCTCTCGCTTTTTCGATGATCCAGTGGATTTTGGCAATTTGATCTCCTCTGCCTTTTCTAAATCCACCTTGAACATCTGGAAGTTCACGGTTCACACACTGTTGAAGCCTGGCTTGGAGAATTTTGAGCATTACTTTGCTAGCATGTGAGATGAGTGCAATTGTGCCGTAGTTTAAGCATTCTTCGGCATTGCCTTTTTTGGGGATTGGAATGAAAGCTGACCTTTTCCAGTCCTGTAGCCACTGCTGAGTTTTCCGAATTTGCTAGCATATTGCGTGCAGCACTTTCACAGCTTCATCTTTTAGGACTTGAAATAACTCAACTGGAATTCCATCACCTCCACTAACTTTGTTCATGGTGATGCTTCCTAAGGCCCCCTTGACTTCGCATTCCAGGATGTCTGGGTCTAGGTGAGTGAGCATACCATCGTGATTATCTGGGTCAACAGGATCTTTTTTGTATAGTTCCTCTGTGTATTCTTGCCATCTTTTCTTAATATCTTCTGATTCTGTTAGGTCCATACCATTTCTGTCCTTTATTGTGCCCATCTTGGCGTGAAATGGTCCCTTGGTATCTCTGAGTGTCTTGAAGAGGTCTCTAGTCTTTCCCATTCTATTGTTTTCTTTTGTTTCTTTGCATTGATCATGAGGAAGGCTTTCTTTTTTTTTTTTTTTAAATTTTATTTATTTGTTTATTTACTTCTAACTGCACTGGGTCTTGCTCGTTATGCACAGGCTTTCTCGAGTTAGGCAAGCGGGGGCCACTCTGCAGTCTCAGGGTGTGGTGACTTCTCTGGCTGTGGAGCACGGGTTCTGGGGCACTCGGGCTCAGTAGCTGCGGTGAACAGGCTTAGTTGCTCCACAGCATGTGGGATCTTCCCGAACCAGGGATCGAACCTGTGTCCCCTGCCTTGGCAGGCAGATTCTTAACCACTGGGCCACCAAGGAAGTCCCAGAGGAAGGCTTTCTTATCTCTCCTTGCTATTCTTTGGAACTCTGCATTCAAATGAGTATATCTTTCCTTTTCTTTGCTTTTCTCTTCTCTTCTTTTCACAACTGTTCATAAGGCCTCCTCAGCCAATCATTTTACGTTTTGTATTTGTTTTTCTTGGGGATGATCTTGATCCCTGCCTCCTGCACAATGTCACGAACCTCCGTTCATAATTCTTCCGTAACGTTCCTTTCTAAAATGTTTGTTTCTTTATCCTTTTACCTTGGGCTGTTTTGGGTCTTCGTTGCTGCACAGGCTTTTCTCTAGTTGCAGAGAGCAGGGGCTGTCTCTGGTTGCAGTGTGTGGGCTTCTCACTGCAGTGGTTTTTCTTGTTGTGGAGCATGGCCCCAGGGCTTTGGGCTTCCGTCGTTGTGGCACCTGGGCTCCAGAGCACAGGCTCAGTAGTTGTAGCACTCAGGTTAGTTGCCTCAAGGCGTGTGGGATCTTCCGGATCAGGGATTGAACCCACGTCTCCTGCATTAGCAGGCGGACTCTTTACCACTGAGTGACCAGGGAAGCTCCCCTCCATACTTCTTTGTCCATTCATCTGCTGATGGGCACTTAGGTTGCTTCCGTATCTTGGCTATTGTATATAATGCTGTTTTGAACATTGAGGTGCGTAAACCTTTTGAATTACTTTTTCATTTTCTTTGGATATATACCCAGCAGTGTAATGCTGGATCATATTGTAGTTATACTTCTAGTCTTTTGAGGAATCTTCATAATGTTTACCACAGTGGCTGTACTAATTTAAATTTCCACCAGTAGTGCACAAGGGTTCCATTTTATCCATATCCTCACCAACAGTTGTTATTTTGTGTCTTTTTAATAATGGCTATTCTGAGAAGTGTGAAATGATGTCTCATTATGGTTTTGATTTTAATTTCTCTGATGATTAGTAATGTTGAACATTTTTTCATGTATCTTAGCCATCTGTATGTTTTCTCTGGAAAACTATCTATTCACATCTTCTGCTTTGTTGGTTTTTTTTGGTACTGTATGAGCGGTTCATAAATTTTGAATATTAACCTCTTGTCGGTCATATCATTTGCAAATATATTCAGTAGGTTGTCTTTTCATTTTGTTGATGGTTTTCTTTGCTTTGCCAAAGCTTTAAAGTTTAATTTGTTTAGTTTTGCTTTTGTTTCTTCTACCTTAAGAGGCAGATCCAAAAAAATATTGCTGCAATTTAAGTCAGAGTGTTCACTTCTGCTTTCTTCCGGGAATTTTGTGGTTTCATACATAAAGGTCTTCAATCCATTTTGAGTGTGTTTTTGTGTGTGGTATTAGGATATGTTCTGATCTCATTCTTTTACACACAGCTGTCCAGTTTTTCAGCACCACTTATTGAAGAGACTGTCTTTTCTTGCTTGTATATTCTTGCTTCCTCTGCCATAGATTAATTAGGTTAATTGACCGTACATATGTGGGTTTATTTCTGAGCTCTCTTTTCTGTCGACATATGTGTCTGTTTTTAACGCCAGTACTGTGCTGATTTAATTACTGTAACTTTGTAGTATAGTCTGAAGTCAGGGAGTGTTATACCTCCAGATTTGTTCTTTTTTCTCAAGATTGCTGGACAGGATCTTTGTGGTTCCATATACATTTTAGGATTGAGAATAAATAATTTATAAAGGATTCATTCTTTGAGTTTTGTAAAAATAGAGAATTTGGAATCTGCTTTTTAGAGTGATGGGTTATTTTGAATGTTCTACTTCTGATTTAGTTCTTAATATCAAACATACTTTTTAAAAATATAGTATTCTAGTGATTACTTTAAAAGATGAGCTAGTTTTTTCTTTAGTCATTGCTCAAGATATTTATAAGTTTAGAATATACTTTAATTATTCTAGCAGTTTTAGGTTATTTTGCAATAGACTGATACTTATGTATCAGAGCAAGTTTAGGTTTTTTTAACTATAAAAACTGCCCCCAAAATTTGTCTTGATCATGACTATGGGATGAGTGTCATTACTTAAATGAGCACAACATTAAGTTCTTTCTTTGAAGAGATGACTTAAAAAAAATCAAATATTTATTCTCACTAGTCTTCTTTTTAAATAAATAAGAATGCCTTACAAAATTTACTTTCAGTTCACTGATACCAATTTTTGTCCGTATTTGGAACTGCCAGGCTCTCAGATTCAAGTACTTTTGAACAGTTGGCTTACTTAAATGTTTAATCTGTATTTTTCTTAGCTCCAAAGTGATTTGAATATATATTGTATCTAAAATGCATACCTGAATATACTTTGATTAATGCATTTATTATGAAATTTTGAATTATATTTGAAGGTTTAAATTTTATAAAAGTCTCTTCTGAGTTAAAATATTGACAGTAACCAATTTTATTAGCTTATTTAAAAAATTATTCCCTTAATTTTCGTAAAATAACCTTTTCTGTTTATGTATTATTGGCTTTGGAAATGAGAGACATAAGCAAATACATTTTGTTTTTTCCATAAGAAGAATTAACCTAAAAAGTAATGGTAACATTAAAAGGTCTTTTGTTGATACAAAAATAAATACTTGATAAAGTATTTAAATATTTTGAAGCTACTCTAAATAGTAGCTATAATTTGTTTGCTTTAATTTGGTATATTTAGCAACATATTTTAGGGAAGATACCTTTTCTTAATTAAGGCTTTATGTAATAGTATCTTTTATTATTTTTTTATTATTTTAAGGTGCTAGATAATTTTAAATAAGCCTTCTGAAATAGAATGCATTGATGCTAATTGTTATTGTGTCACAGCCTACTCCAGTGGGTGCAGTTCAGCAAGATCCTGCTCTGTCATCAAACAGAGAAGCACATCCACACAGAGATAAGATACAATCCAAAAATCAGGTTTGCTGTCCTTTTAGATATGAGCTGTCTTAATTTATTTCTTTGTTACCTTCTCACTGTTTATAAATGTATTTGGTGTTTTATCATGCCCAGATGACAACTTTATATGTGCGTGCATTTGTGCATGTGTTTGCACATGTGTGTATACATACTTATGTATACATATTGAATGATTGAAATACATATCCTTTTCTTCTATAAAACAGACTGTATACAGACATATTAAGGATAAAAATGCACATATTTTCATTGCATAGGCTGTTTCCCCTAATGTTCACATTAAAATTGTTTAATCTCAAAGCCTGATTGGTGGTGTTAGTATATACTTTGAGAATATTGTTCTGTTGGAATGGAAGTATTTGGATACCCCTGTTGGAATGAATTGTAATAGTAGTTGTTTTTTCTAACTGTAGTCCAGTTTAGTGTAATAAATTATTTACTGAGTTCTGTTATTTGAAAGCTACTGCTCTCCACGTTGCAGAAATGCAGAAGTAAGGAAAAACATACAACCTGTGAGCAATGACTTTGTAATGAGTGGCTAAGAGCTCATTGAACCTCTGGAATCAATCAGACCTGGATATGGCAGGTTACTCATTCACTCAAAGCCTCAGTTCTCATCTATAAAACAGAAATATGCATGTTAATTCCTAGCATATAGTAAGCATTCATTAAGTCTCAACTCTTGTGGCTGGTGTTCCTGTTATCATTATTACAGTAAATTCACAAATAACTACATAACAATGCAGAATAAGCTGTACCATGGGAGATACATTAATAAAGTGCCATAGAGGATCATTGGAATATGTAGGATCTATATGCAAAGGTGGTTTTTGAGATGAGCATGAAGAATAAATGGAATTTTTAAAGACAGGCTAAGGAATAAGAATTTTGGAGAGAGTGAGCATTCAGAAAATATAAGGCAAAAGTTTAAAAATGTGGAATATGTTTGAGGAGAAATAAGCAGTTGGTTTGGAGCAGAGAGCAGGTTCAAGACAAGATATAGAAGATTCATTGAAGAGTTTGTATTTTCTGGGTAAGATAAATTGGAAGCTGTTGAATTTTTGAGCAGCATTTTCACTCGTCTTTTTTATATAAAGAAACCTTACTGAATCCATTTTGACACAGGATTTTTGCTGTTACCTCGAATTAAGCAGTGTCTTCAGAATTTTCGGTTATAACCCTTTTTGGAGAGGGGTAGTGTGCTGTCCTTTTTGTATTCCATCAGGGTTGAGGTGAGGGTTAAAAAAATGACGTCAAAGAAGAAACACAACTTACTAAAAATCATAGTCAAATAAAATGCTACATTTAGGAAGTATTTATAATTTTATGCTTTAAAGTATAGACAATTTTAAAAAGTTTAGTTTTATAATTTTGCCTTAGAAAAACTGGGCAGTAAAGGGTCTTATGTATAAATTACTTCTGGTATAAATTAAAAGACATTGGTAGCTTGAGTACTCTGATAAGATGCTGTGTATAGAAACAAATGGGAGAAGTGAAGACTTGGAGTATGTGTTTTATAAATCAGTTAATTTCTCAAATGTATGTGGAACAAGACCAGTAATTCATATTCTGTGAGTATCTCCACTTGAGCTATTAGGTATTGTAATAAATGAAACTCTTCTTTTATTGTTGAATTAAATTATTCTTGAAATAAATTTAAATATTTTAAAATTTTAACTTTCTACCTGTTTCAGATATGTCTTGCTAGCCTGATTGCTAGCTCACTGAGGGTGGGAACCATATTCTGTTGATGTAGTCCTTCTTGCAATAAATGTAGGGAGTCAATTTTTTTTTTTTTCCAGGAAATCCTTTAGCATAGCTTATATATTGAATTTGCAACCTAGATATATAGATTCTTATCATGATAGAACATTGTATATCTAGAAAAAATTTCTTAACTATCTGTGCTGCAGTAAACAGCTTAAGTTGTGTGATAAACCCACAGTTCATAATCCCAAAAGAAGAAAGGTTAATTCTTTAAATGTCTGAAACCTTTGTAATATCCCCAGATAAACAGTTTTAACTTAGAGTCAATTGCTGAAGTTCAGGGGATCCTGAAATTTTACAGGAAGTCTTGGGTGGATGCAAATGTTTATTTTGAGGAGCGGTTGCATAGCTTTCGGTGTCTTCTTAAAGGGTCCACGATTCCCACACGTTGCCTGCTGTCTCATGGTCTCACCTGATTTATTTCACTTTAACCTACAAGTCAGCTGAATTCTGGTGGTAAATTTGGAGGATTTAATGAAGGGACATGAGAATTGTCGTAATTGTTTTGATGACATATTTTATGCTACAGAGTATGTAGTTTTGTATGGTACAGTTTAATTTAGGAAGCTTAGTGCCAAAACATTTATTCTGTGTCTACTTGATTTTAACATCTTTTCTCCTAAAGGGTTACTCTGGCCACTGATCTTCTTAGTCTGCATATAGCCCAGTGTACTTGACACTTTGTGGCAAGATTTTCCTTACTTTAGTTGAAAAAGAGAGAAAAGAGCCCTGAAGTCTTCAGAGCATAATGTAATTGCGGTGATGAGCTAGGTACTAATACTGGGAAAGTAGTCGGCTCTCAGTTTGAATACCAGGTGTACTATTTGCTACTTCAGTGATGTGAGAGAAGTATTTAATGTCTTCGTGTCTTCATCAGTAAGATGAGGATAATACTTTCTGTCTCAAAAATGAGATAACACATATAAAGCAGCTAGTGCAGAACCAAACATACAATAGAAACTTAAATATTGTATTCCTTCCCCGATATTAGTACTGTCCACATTTTCCTGAAACATAGAAATTGCTCCCTGTTAAGCCGTTACTCAGTTCTTTTAGTAGATTATTATTTAGTTTGTGGTTATTGCCATACAGGCTTGCCAGGTCATCTAAAATCTTCAAGAATTATCAGCCTGTTTCATGAAAATAGGTCTCTTAATTTGAACCAGATGAAAAAAATAGATGAAGGAAGCAAAGGGATTCATATATGAAGGATTGTCACTTAAAAAATTTGTTTGTCATATCCTCTTGGTATTCTGTTTAGCAGTTCTTATTTTTCAAGGAACTTTTCTGTTTTGTTGTATTATGCTCACAGTCGGAAACAGGGTACTACTAAGCAAGAAGAGAAAATTTTTTAAGTTTTCTGAGACCTTAAGTGTGGCTGTTTAAGTAATGTTTTTTAAAAACGTTGATGGAAGTAATTTCTTATCAGAAAACCAGTGGGGACCTCTACTGTAAGAAAATATAGTGGGATGGCTTTTTAGAACATTTCACGGTTTATGGAGTGCTTTCTTGACCATGTCATTTTTATCTTTCTAGTTTTGGTTAGCTTCATTTATAAAATTGGAGAGTGGAGTCTGTGATATCTAAAGTCCTTTCACTTCTAAAATTCTGTGGTGCTATTTTATTTTTGTGGTTGATCATTACATAATTGTAGCATTTTCATTGAAATCTCTCCACATTCACTATGCAAAGATGACTGCATCTGTGACTCAGAATAGTAAGGGTTTTTAAAATTTCCTTTTATACATTTGTTTTCTATATTATAAGGATGCGATGTTTAACATTTTGGGTTTCTCTTCTTCCATGCATGCCACATGCATTAAATAAATGGCAGTCGGCAGACCACAGGGCAGCCTGGGACTCCCAGCAGGCAAATCCCCATCATTTGAGGGCTCACCTTGCAGCAGACAGACATGGTGGCTCGGTACAGGTATTTCTGATTTTTGCATGAGTGATTATTTCCCAGATTTATACAACTAACCCTTTTTGGAACTCATGGCATGATTTCTTATCCTAATGAAAGACTTGTTGCTGAACTCTCCATAATTCTATTCCTTTGAATTTAACCAAAAAAGAAAAATTAACATGGTCTAGCAAGACCACCTGAGGGATACCAAGATTTTGCCTTTGTTCATTTTTGCAAGCACATGCAACAGTATTTAAGTAAGTTGTACTCAGAATAGGTTAGAAAAACAAAATGTATTACTTGAACTATCTGTTAAACTTGATTGTCCAGTAATAAACTCAGTCTTTTTTAATGCTTTAAGTAATAGAACATTTTTATATCTTATCCTTTCATTATTTTGCTTCCTTTAAACTTAGTTAAGCAGTTACGTAACATTTTCATTCTCAGTCCTTCCTTAGAATGTATTTTCTGATTAATTGGTCAAGTAAATATGACCCCAGTTTTACAATGACATATTTTGTTTTATTTGGATAAAGTATAACATGGAGAAAATAATTTCAAGGACAGATATTTATAAAACATTTCCCTCTATTTTCTGGATATTTACAAAAATTTAAAGTTGTCTCATTTTTTTGATGTGTTCCTTTTCCCCCCTTTTCTATACATTTAGAGATAGCTACTATATTCTTCCCTTAAATGCCCCCCTAAAGTTTAATCTTTTATATATATTATAAAAATAGGAAAAGATTACTGAGTCTCTTATTTCTTTTAAAAATATCAGTTTAAGATAATCTGAATGCTGGCTTAAAGTAATTGAGATGAGAAATGTTCTCTCAATCCATTTCAGTCTAGAACCTGTTTTTGATTTTTTTCCTCCACATATTTAGACTTGAACAATTTTCTGTTATATTTTACAAAATTTATATTTTTCTTCCTATATATTAATCTGAATCTATGCTTGGATTTTCTGCTGTCTTGATTTGAACTCTTAAAGAAGCCAATTCTTAATTAAATCTTATGAGTTACCATATTTTTCCCACCTTTATACTTTAGAGGAAGTTTAAATTGTGAAACCAAATTTTATAGAATTTTGTAGTCTGTGGAACTTTCAGTCATGTATTAACAGAAGAATTTGAATAGTGCTGTCAAAGTTTTTTTAGAGTGAGGGATTCAGAGGCAAGGGAGCCTGAGAGGTAAAACTTTTCTGTGATCGAAATTCATATCATTGGAAAAGTTAATTGAGGAAATTATGTTTAATTTGCGTAAACACAAGCTGGATTGTGTGTGTATCTGTGTACATTTACATGTTTCTAAGTGTTGTGTGTTTTTATAGTGAGTGTCTTGCTCAGACACTTGCTTTAGGGAAATCTATAACAATTAAGACACTGTTAGAAAGCTTTCCTACCACTTCTGTACCAATGCCACAAATTTATCAAGAGTTTTGTTTTTTTTTCCCCCACTTTGTGAAATTCCCAAAGATGGCTCATGGGATCTCTTTGGACTGTCAAAGAGTGAATGAGTTTCATTGTTGGCTCATCATTCTAGTATTTTATTCTATTTTTTCACGTATTCTCAAAGATATATTTTAAATCTGCTTATTTCTCATCTCTTTAAAACTCTTCTGCCTTATAGAGATTGCACCTGACTTCATTCTAATATTTAGTAAGTGATCACTTCACTATTCTGGTAAATACATAAGTGAGTCAAAATTTTTACACTATTTTTCAGTTACTTCCTGAATTAACTTGATGGGATGAACATTAAGGTAGTTTTACTGTCATGAAAAATTAGATAGCAGTGTAGTAAGATCATGCGTGAGTCTTGCTCTATCCCCAAATGTTGAATTTATGTATAATTTAAAATTTGAAAAGTTATGACACTGGCATAATTGGACTAATGAAGTGGTAGTTTAAAAATTAATAATAGTGAGAGGAAGTAAAGGTACCTTAATCTGAGCTAATATGATTATTCCAATAATTGAATACTCTATTTTACTTTGAATGAAGGAAGAAGGGAAAGCAGTGTGTTTTTTTCATTCTCATTATTTGATAAAGGGAAGATATAAAGAGAAAGATCTTTTTACTAATACACAAGTATGAGAAGAATTTGCCTTGAGGTTCTTTGTTCATGGTTGTTAAACCACCTGTTGGACAGTTTCAGTTACTGGCTTTGCAAGGTGTGGGAGACCTGGGTTTGATCCCTGGTTTGAGAGGATCCCCTGGAGAAGAGAACAGCTACCCACTCCAGTATTCTGGCCTGGAGAATTCCATGGACTGTCCATGGGGTCACAAAGAGTCAGACACAACGGAGCGACAAAGATCTTACATGGCAATTAAAAAGTTTTCCTCAACAAATACTAAGGGCATATATATCATCAAATAGTTTTCAGGAAATACATTTACAGAAATAAATAGATTGCTATCTGGTAATAAAATGCATACAACACCTCTTGCCTTTTTGACTATAGAAAAATCCTCACTCACTATTTCACATTATGCCCCTTGGAGTCTATATTTGATCTCCTTATCTTTTCAGAATTATTATATATATATTATAGGTCAGATATATAGGTTACCAAGTTGATTTAATTGTGGTTAGCAGCATAATTTCAAATTTCGTGCCTTAGATTATTCATCAGTAACATGGGGATATTAATAATAGCTTTATTCATGGTTTGTGAGAACTTTCTAAAAAAGTATTTAGCATAGAGTCTGGGACTAAAGAAGTACTAAATAGTAGAATCATCTATTGCTTTGGCAAATTAAGAAGCTTGACTAGTATTGTTATCCATCTCTGAAAAGTGAAGTATAGAGAAATAGCCAAAAGAATGCATTGTGAAATGGGATTTATCTAATTTTATTCTGTCTCTTCAGTTAATTTACTAATCAGAAGGATAATGTCATCCCCTTGATAAACTTTCCCCACTTAAGAGATTAAGAATAATATTAAAATATCTTGAAGTCTGTGTTTTCAATCTGTTCTTGGCTTGTATGTGATTTGGAAAGTTTCCTAGGGGTACAAGTGTTTCCCCTCCTGCTCCTCTGAGAATCACTGGTAATAAATATGGTTGAGAAGCCTAGACCTACCACTTTCAGTTTCTTGGCTATTCTTTATTCAGCAAATGTATATAAATGTCTACCAGGTGCTTGGCACTGTGCTAGTAGGTTCTTTGAATAAAGGAGAGAATAACAGATATGGTGTCTGTCCCCATGGGGCTTTCAGTTAATGGAAAGAGCTAATAAACAGGTGGTATGATAAGTGGAGAAAGTACAGGGTGCTATGAGAATTTGTAGGTAAAGCACCTAACTTGGATTTAGCAAGTTAAAGTTTTCTGAAAAAAAAAAAACATTATTTGTGCTCTATTTTTTCACATGTTTTCAAAGTGAAGAATCAGTAGGACTTCGCATTTGAAGAAGGTAGGAAGGTAGAAGGGGTTAAGAGAGGCGTGTACCAGGCAGAGAAAACTGTGTAAGATTGTGGAGGAGAGAGAGGGTGACAGATTGAGGAATTAAATGCAGTTTTGTCAAGCTATTGTGTATAGAGAAATGAGACTGACAGGCAGGCAGGAGGGGAATTATGAAGGACCTGAAAGTTTGTTATTTAATTTGGGTTTTGGTCTAAGGGTATCGGGTAGGCATAAAGATAACTAGAAGTAACTTGATTAGATTAGCACTTACAGAGAGAATTTTGCTCGAGACTGGATGGAAGGGAGATAAGTCTAAGGCAGGGCCACAACTCTCAAAAGTCCGCAGTTGAGGAGAGATGATGGGTAGTGAAGATGAAGAGAAACGAAAGGACTTGAAAGACAGAAGATACAGTTCAACTGGGTATGAGGGTTGAGGGAAGGGGAGGGGTCAGTTACCCCTTTTTGGTAGGTTCCCACCTGGCACATTGGGACTTCCAGAATGAGGTTTTAAAATGTGCCACGGGCAGCAGGTAGCACTAGTCTCTAATTGTACTGTGTTGAACTTTTCACTGTAACACAGTCTTGGAGCTCTATGCTAACTAAACATCTGATCTGGAAAAGCTGAGAGGTCATGGCAAGCAGAGGGAAGAAGACAGCTGTTACGGGCACTACTCAAAGAACCATTTTACTTGGTGTGGCATACCTTCTGATTGTTGGAAAGCTCCTCTGCTTGCCCAGCCTTTCTTTTTCATGTAAGGAGCCATGTGACACTGGGGAGAAAGGGCAGAATCACAAGTGGTGCAGATGTGTTTTGCAGCCAGGCACTGTTGATGAAATGAGAGGATAATATTAACTGTTATAATAAGCAGTCTGATATTTTAGTTATTATCACTTCAGAAATGCAGATACAGGTGATGATAACAGAAAAAGAATCAGACAAACATATCTTGAAATGATAAGAAAACATATGTGGTTAAAAGTCAGAGGAGTAATAGATGTCACATCTGAGTCAGTTCTCCGTTATGCTAATTGTTAATGCAGGCCTTTTCAAAACATTTCAGATAACCAATTTTAGTTTTCTTTGTCAAATCTTTGAAAATACTGAAGTCCTAACAAGGAAAAAAAAAATTTAGTGACTATAACAGTCATCTCTTTTATTTTCGGGGGGTGGGGGTACTAAAGTTTGGAAAAGAGAGGTTTGTGGAATGAGAGAAGTTATGTGCCTTTATTACATACATAATTTACAGTTCCTCTTTTTTTTTTTTATTTTAGTTTTGGAAATCCCCTGTTTAGTTACAATTGGGATAAATCAGCATTACACATTTGTTTTGATACTCTCTTTTCTTTTTTAGCAGTAAAGAAAGATTTTAATAGCTACTATAGTAGGGAAGAGAATATAGTGTAAACTGAGCTTGCTCTACCCAAAACAAGAGGCAGGAGACTTTTTGAATGGTTGGGGTTTTGTTGACTAAAAAATGTATTCACAATCTAAAAGTTGAGAGTTATGTTTTATTCAGTGGGAATTTTCAGGACTTCAAGCCTGGAGGCAGTATCTTAAGTAACTCTTAAGAACTGCTCCAAGGAAGGGGAGGGGAGAGCTAGGATATATAGGAGTTTTGCAGCAAAGGGCTGGTAGTCTGAACATTGAAAGTGAAGTCACTCAGTCATGTCTGACTCTTTGCGACCCCTTTGACTATAGCCTGCCAATCTCCTCTGTCCATGGAATTCTCCAGCAAGAATACTGAAGTGGGCTGCCATTCCCCTCTTCAGGGGGTCTTCCTGACCCTGGGATTGATCCCGGGTCTCCTGCATTGCAGGCAGATTCTTTATTGTCTGAGCCACCAGGAAGCCCAAATATTATTGTTAAAGAAAGAAAAACAGATATCTCATGTTAAGGAATTTAACACTTTTCCAGTATCATTTGCAGTAACATCTTGAAAGACTGGAGAATACTCAAAGAATAGAGTGCTGTTAAGTCTAAGTGAACATTAGATCACTTAGAGATCTAATAGAGAATCTATTTTGGTTTCTCTTTGTTGAAAGTCACTGAGAATGTCACTGGGCCTTTGGGTCATCAGTTGGAATATTAACTATATTTCTATAGCTTTTAGAATATGTTAGCTGGTTTCAGTCATGTTGAACCCTAATACAGGTCTAGTAAACTCTTTGAAAATTACTCTTTTAACTGTATCTCATTTACTAGTGTGCTTTCTTATAGATGCCTCTAGAAAAAGCTGAGTGTCTTAAGTAAAATATATGATTTTTTAATATTTCTAGTATATTTTTTGGCTAGATGAAGATTTAGTTCATTAATGTATTATGCCTCTACTGAGCATTTGATAACATGCTCACAAAACTTCAAATAGAATTTAGGACGATAGTAGTATAATGAATTTGAATTCATTCTACTCGGAAACTAAATTAATTGGCCTTTTAACATACTTGAGTACAAAGACATGTTGTCTTTGTACTTGTCTATGATAATGATTTCTTTTGAAATTAGATGGGGCAGGCAGGCATTAAATGAACCATTATTTTTTGCCCTTGCTTAGCTACAGGCTGTTTGCCCACTGCCTCCCCTTTAACTCTGATAATGTGAGAGTAAAACTGTCGCCTAGTTACCTTTTTTTAAACCTCTTAAAATGAGAATTACACCAAGTTTCTTATCAAGTGGGAATAACAGTGAACATTTCTTTAAGAACAAGAACAGCAAAACAGAAATCCTATAAAATAGCTGAATTTCCTTTTGAAATGTGAAACCTCAAAGCATGTGTGATTTTTCGATTTGCTGTTGTTTAGTCGCTCTGTCATGTCTGACTCTTGGCGACCCCATGGATTGCAGCACTCCAGGCTCCTCTATGCTCCACTGGAGTTTGCTCAAACTCATGTGCATTGAGTTGGTGATGCCGTCCAACCGTCTCATCCTCTGAAGAAACTAGCCTGATAAACACTAATATTGCTGAGATTCTTATGTTCTAGTTTGAATTATCATTCTAGAGATGTCACCTAAGTGGAATCATTCCTCACAATTTGGCTTACAAAAATAATTTTTGTTTGTTTGATCAATTGCCTTTGGTTTCCAAGAAGATATTGACACATTGTTTATAATATTATGTCTTTGTTTCTTCTTGTAAAATCTGTTTAGAAAAGACCACTCCTTTTCTTAAGTGGAAACAATTTTAATGCCTGATTCACTCTTAGGTCATTGCTGTTAAGTGGGTCAGCTTAACAGAATTCTGTTACCACATTGATTGTATTCTGACCCTGGGCTATTGGCTTTTACTCAGAGAGTTAGGGAATCTGGGGAGCCCAGGAAAAATTACATTAAAATTTTTATAAAGTCAGATGTTAACTTTTTAATCTGGTTATGATCAACCATGTAGAATGATATTTGAAACATTTCACTAAATTTAAGTAAAATTTATTGAAGTCTGATATAACTTTGTTATGAAATTATATGAAATGAAGCAAATCAGATTATATAATTATAGTGCATGTATAGATACTTTTGCTGGAAATTTAGTACTGGAGTTTCAAATTTTTATTTATGCTGCTTAAAAAAGGGACAGTGCATCAGAGGAACTGCCAATAAGTTTATGGGATAAGGAATGTCCTTCCAACTATGTAGGGCCGTTGAACAAAAGGGTGGGGGGAGAAACCTGTTGACTATCATGTTAAGGGAATAAAAATGGAAATAGTTCATTGAACTGTTAGTTATCTACTACATTCAAGGCATTCTGCTTGTTAAAAGTGATGGAGAATACATAAGTATGGGATAAGAATTCTGCTTTTTAGCTTCTTTCCAGTTCAAGGTAGAGGCTCTGACATTTTAAAAATAAAGAACCCAATTATATTCAGTAATTAAAACAAATAAATATCTTCTCACATTTTCAGGAAGAGAGAAAATTGGCACAGAACCACAGAGTTCAACAGAATGACAGAAAGGAGGAAGCAGGTGCCCCAGAAGCTGAGAGGGTGACTTAGGAATTCCTCCCATTGAATTGCCTCTAAAGAGGATCAAGGCAGCTTTGTGTTTTCAGCTGAAGGAACAAATGCAGTGCTCATTTCTTAAGTACTTGTTCCGTATAGGCTATCGGAAATGGAACTTGTATAAATCATGACCTAGTCTAGATACATTGATTGATTTCTGGTTATCTTCCTTGAGTTGGGGGAGAGGGCCTATTTCTCTACACTGACTATTAAGTCTACAAGGACAGGGATGTTTTTCTGTATTGTTTACTCTGGTATTCCAAGTTCCTAGAACAGTGCTTGGCGTGCTGTTGCCTTTTAGAACTTAAGCTTTTTATATATGATTTTATTTAATATTTTTGGCTGTGCTGGGTCTTCGTTGGTACGCAGGCTTTCATCTAGTTGCAGTGTGAGTGGCGCGCTCTAGCTGTGGTGCGAGGGAAGTGGCCTCTCTTGCTGCTCAGTATGGGCTCCCGGGTGCCTGAGTTCAGTGGTTGCAGCACACGGGCTCCGCAGTTGCAGCTCCCAGGCTCTAGAGCACAGACTCAGTAGTTGTGGTGCATGGCATTAGTTGCTCAACAGCATGTGGGATTTTCCTGGGATCAAGGACTGGACCCATATCTCCTGCTTTGGTAGGTGGATTCTTTACCACTGAGCCACTGTGGAAGCCTGGAATTTAAGTTTTAGAAATATACAGGCCTCAGTAAATGGAAGTGTTAAGCCTACTAGTCACCTGTCAACTCTGATACTTAGACTTTTGTTACATCATAGAGAGATCACGTAGAGAAAGCATCAAAAATGATTCTGAGGTTTTGAGCCTGGAGCTCTGGGAAGTGGGTAGGGCTTTATAGTAAAAGTAGGGACTATAGGAAACATAACAGATTTAAGAAGGAATATGATAAATTTGGTTTTAGAAATAATGAGATGCCAAACTTGATCTAGCTAACTAACCATGTAGGTGAGCAGTTAGGCTTGGGGAATCCTTTTCATAAAGGTAATAGTTGAAGCCATTGTTTAGGTTAGACTGATGGTAATAATGATGGCCACCATTTGCTGAACTCTTACTATATGCCAGTCACTGTATTTTATATATTAATTTTATTTCCTATTCATGTAAACCTTACTAAGCAGATAACTTCTGTTTCCAATTTCATAGTTGAGAATACTGAGGTATAGCAAGGTAAAGTGTCTTCCCAGAGTCACATAAGTGGTAAGTGGTAGAACTAGGTTTTGAATCTAGCTCTGTCTCACTTCGAAGTCATTAGCTGGTGCCAAGTGATAGAGATGTACAGGCAAATGAAGACTGAGCAAAGACCACTAACATACTTTCTAGGAACTACTGGAAACCCTCGAAAAAAACCTCAATGCGAGTTCTGATAGAGGGTCAGAGTATAGATTGGGGGGAGTTAAGGAATAAATGGGGAATTTTATAAAAATTTAAGTGGTAAATTAAGATGATTGTTTTTTATTACGTTTAGAGGAAAACAAGAGATAGGACAGTAGAGAGACTTTGTTGGACCAAGAGAATTTGGGAGTGTTATGATTTTTATCTTTCTTCAAGCTTTCATATATGCATGCATATATTCATTTATTCCAACAAGTATTTATTGAGTGCCTATTCTGTGCCACATAGAGGTGAGGAGATCTCTCAGGAAATAACAGAAGGCTCTTGCTGTTATGGAGCTTAATTTTAATGGCGTTTGGGGTGGGTATTAAGAAACTCATCAGTCAATCAGTCAGAAAAACATCATTATTGATAAATGCTATACAAAGAATTATAAATGAAGTATAACATACAAGAGTGTTTCTGCACAGAAGTTCTAGATTATATGTTGAAAAAAATTCTACTATCTGAGAATCTGAAAGACAAGAAAACAGCCAGTAAGCAAGAAGAGAATTCCAGGGAGTGAGAAAAGATAATGCCAAGGTCTTAGGTGGAAATAAGCTTGATGTTGGATGGAGGCTAGTGAACAAAGGGAAAGTGCTATGAGATCAAAGGGGTAGATAGGATTGAGATCTTGTGGGACTTTGTAAATTGGAGTAAAGAATATGGATCTTTATTTCAAATGAAACCATAAAGTTGACATTAAAAGAGTTTTAAGCAGAGAGTTGTATGTTGCCTTATTTACATCTTAAAGGAACATCTTGGTTGTTATGTGGACAGTCCATTAATGGGAGGTAGATATAAATAAAAGCTGACCAGTTGATCGGTTTTTGCTCTTCTTCATTCAAGAGATAATGGTGCTTTGGATCACGGTTCTAGTAGTCTTACGAATGGGGAGAACCAGTTAGGTTTGGGGTTTGTGTCAGGGAGGATTTAACATAATCTGCTGATGGTTTATGTCAAAGAGAGGAATCACAGTGATGCCTAGATTTAGGGCTTGCAAAACTGGGTGAATGAATGGACAAAAATGAGGGTGAGACCTGAGCATGATTACCAACTGAAACGGAGGATCTGTTGGAAGAACAATATTAAAGTTTTCAAAGGAAATAATTCATGATGTAGCAAAGTACCAAAGGAGATGAGTATCCAAAAGGGAACTGACTGCATTAGCCTTAAAAACCAGAGGACAGCAGACAGGACAGAAATTTCAAGATGATCAGGAAGTAAGTTGAAAAGCAAGTGTTGAATGACTTTATCTTTAATGTAGACCTGTTAGTATATTTAGTTATGAACAACTACATACTAATTGTTTTGTGTCCTTCATATTAACTTTCTAATTTAAAAACTTTATGTTTATCATTGTATAACTTATTACTTTGTGTGTGTGTGTGTGTATATATTTTTTTTTTCTTTTTCTTTTGTGCAGGTTGTAAGTTCTACAAATGGAGAATTAAACACAGATGACCCTACTGCAGGACGTTCAAATGCACCCATCACAGCCCCTACAGAAGTAGAGGTGATGGATGAAACCAAGTATGTATTGGTTTTGCTTGATTTAGTCACTTTTTTCCTTAAACTGTGCATGTTTGAGACAGTCATGTGCAATTATTTAAGGAATTTTTTTTTCAAGGAATAGGTGCATGCAAAACAAGTTGGTATACTTAATTGTTTTAACCACTAAGTTTTAAATAGTGCTATTTCAGTAAATGTTTTAATAATACAAAAATAGTTATTTAAGAACTGTGCTCAAATTCTTATTTAGAGGTAATAGCATGTTTTTAGCTTATTAGTTTTAGGAATGTCGGTGCATGAAAATTACTGCTATACTCTAGAGGCATATTTTTTTCTGTAAACATAAAAATATTAATTTTGTGGTATGCTGCATGTATTAATACTAGTTTTAAATTAGTTGTTTTTTGTTAAAATTATAATAATTCTGCTTGGAAAAAAATTAAGCATGAAAACAATGTGATAATTTCAGTGTGGGCAGTTTCTGATGATATCTCTCTCTCTTTTTCCTTCTATTTTTTTTGTGTTTAGCTGCCAGAAAGTGTTGAACATGTGGTGAGTTCTCAAGTGTAGGCAGGCAGAAATAGCTCCGTTGACTATAATCTCAAAAGATTTAGCACCAGTTTGTGTCTTTAAAAACAAACTTTTCCACATAGAAATTATAATTGGTAAAAGTCATATGAAAGTCTTCAATATCATTTACATTAACTCTGAAAAGCAAGAAATAATTGAGGAGCTCTTTTGCCTGCTGCAGCTTTTTTGTTTCAAGTGACATAGATTTGGGGGCACTTTTTATTGAGTAGATGATACACCAATCTTGCTTGTGCTTGTGCATTTGTTTTGTAACACAATGCATTATTTGCTTTTCAAAGAGGCAAGTTTTTGAGTTAAACTTTTTTTCCTATTTGTAATTGTTGAATACACATAGCAATAATATCACTAAACCAGTACTTCCCTTGCTAATTATATTGCCATTAAATACACATGCTATGCATTATTAAATTTCATGATAAGCTATAGTAAGAGAGTGTTATGAAAAATCCTCATCTAAATAGTAACTGCTAAATACAGATATTATGAAAAATAATATTCTTATCTGTTGCAGCAATACTGAATTTAAACTATTTATTGACACTGCCTTTAGTTATAATGCTGTGTTTAAAATGCTTCTCTCAATTATAGGACAAATTTTGAGTTAGCCTTGGGGTAAATAATGAAAGTTGTTTAGATTTAGTAAATTGTGTAACATTCTACTCATGTCTAAAAGGAACCTTACATAATTTTTAAGACACAGCTCATTTATTGACAGCAAGATGAGGAAACTTTCGTGGATATTTCTGTTTGAGAGTAATGAGCAAGTGTCCCTTTTAACCAGTTTGACTGTGGAATTTATTCATAGTCAGTGTGACTTAGTTTTGGTGGATTTCAGGATATAATCAGTCAGCTACATACTTGTGTATTTTCATGTCATAAGTAAAAAACAGTTATACGTGCTCATGCAATCCCAAGCACAGTTATGAAAGGGGGTGGCATATGGCAGATAGTAATGCACATGGCCTTTGCAAATAAACATAAGTTGTAGAAACCTACTTCTGCCACTGTTTGTTTCCTTCTTCAAACTTGTTTCTTTTCCTGTAAAAGGAGGCTAATAATATCTACCTCGTAGGCTGTTGAAAAAATTAAATGTACTAAAGTGCTGGTATTTTGTCTGGCACATGGCGTGGCAGGTACTCACTTGCCATTATCACCCCTTCTGTTTCTCTACTTCTTGCTGCCATGACCTCGTTCATTTTCCTAGACTTGTGCTGCTTCCATCAACATTTTCTGTTTTTACTTCCACACCCAGATTCTTCACCAAAACTGGCCATTCTGTGTTCTTATCCTCCTAGATATCTACTTTTTGCCAAATCTATTGCATTTTTTTCCATGTATTCATTCAGCATTTACACTGCTTGGATTTCAGAAATACTGATACTATCCTTGCTTTTATGAAGATCACTCTTCAGCAGGGATAATTGCAGCTATATTAGCATTTATCAGTGTATGATAAATACTGTGAAAAAGGTCCCATTAGAGTTGTTTGACAGGATGATCAGAGAATGCTTTGTGGAGGGTGCTTTGAAGAATGGGTAGTAATTTATTTAGTTGAGATGAGTGTGAGTGTGTATGTTTACGGTTTGGGTTTCTACCTGTAGGTGTTGGAAGATAAGAAAAAAGGAAGTGGCAGGGGGAAGACTTTCTGAAGGGAGGTTCTCTTTTGCATAGAGCAGCAAGTCCAGATCACTTGGCATGGCACCAGGCCCTTTGTGATCCCTCTTGTCTGTCTTTCCCAGCCTCATTTTCCATTCTGAATTCTGTGTTCCATCAGTTTCTTAAATCTGTCATTGATATGTTATTCTCTTTATCTCCCACCTTTTAAAACTTCTTGAAGTGAAAGTGAAAGTTGCTCAGTCGTGTCCGACTCTTTGCAAGCCCATGGACTCTACAGTCCTTGGAATTCTCCAGGCCAAAATACTGGAGTGGGCAGCCTTTGCCTTCTCCAGGGGATCTTCCCAACTCAGGGATCAAACCCAGGTCTCGCACATTGCAGGCTCTTCACCAGCTGAGCCGCAAGGGAAGCCCAAGAATACTGGAATGAGTAGCCTATCACTTCTCCAGGGGATCTTCCTGACCCAGGAATCGAACAACTGGGGTCTCTTGCATTGCAGGTGGATTCTTTAGCAACTGAGCTATCAGGATTTCTTAAAAACAAGACCTTTTTTATTGTAAGATCCCCAAAGTCTCAATAAATTATTACTAAATAATTGACTACATAATATAGTATATCCATGCAATGTACTATAAGTTGACAATATAAAAAAAAATAAAATTGAAAACATGATGCAATGTGACATAAACCAGACATAAAAGCCTACACATTATAAGGTCCATTTATGTAAAATGTCTAGAATAAGCAAATATACAGAAAAGTGATTGCCTGGGACAGAGAAGAGGAATTAGGGGAGTGACTGATGATAGGTTATGTGGTTTCTTTATGGAGTGAAGAAAGCGTTCTGAAGTTAGATAGCGGTGAGAGCTGAAAAACCCTTTGCCTATATTAAAGAAACATTGCGTTGTACGCTTTAAAAAGGTGAATTTAATGTATGTGAATTATATCTGAATACAGCAGTTCTTTAGAAAAATAGATAGCAATCCATGATTTCAGTGAAGCTTTATTCCAGATGGGTTACAGAAATTCTCAGAACTTCCCAAACTGTTCATTAGTTGGAAATTCTTTTTAAACATACAGCATTTTGTCTTGTCTTTGATCAAGTTTATTCTAATGTTCCTACAGCCTTATTATTGCATGCCTTATACCCTCTTAGTCTGTGATTAAGAAATGTGAGCATAATTTCTTTTCCAAAGTTGAGTCTAATGCTTCTCTTCTCTCTTCCACAATTTTCTGAGTAGCTAGGGACCAGCCTAGAATTCTTTTTCAGGATCTATTTACTACTTCTTTCTTTTCTTCTTACCTGTGATTGGCAGAGGTCTTTCTTACCCCATCTCATAAACCAAAATGTATTCTACAGCAAATATTTTAGAGTCTTAAGTTTACGTAAATGTATGATTTCCAGATGATGTGAAATAATCTCTTCCCCCAAGACAAAGTGGCTCCTTCAATAGTAATGAGATTTTGCCGCCTTTTTTTTTTTTTTAATACTGTAGTGGAGAATTTTTTTAAACAGGTGATACAAATGATAGCACCCTCATCATTTCTTCCAGGAATTTAGGAAACTAAGGCTTCAAGTTTAGGTACTAAGTTTTGAAGTGTTGTGAATTCATCTTTTTTCCTGTTTCTCTGCGCCCCCCCCCCCCCCCCCCATTTTCTGTCATTTTCTGAATAGTATTGTGTGTATGGTGATACGATGATTATGAAGATAAGTCAGGACCCTGTTGTTCCACTAGAGAAAGTAGTGTACACCAGAGACTTTTATGTAGAGTGGTTCTCAAACCTGGCTTGGTATCACAGTCATCTGGGCAGTTTTAAAAATATGTCAGTACTTAGGCTGTGCATTCTCAGTGGTGGTGGGGTCTGGTTACCAGTATTTTTAAAATGCTTTTAAGCCGATTCTAAGGAATAACCAGGATTGAGAATCACCAATCTAAAACAAGGCGTTATAGGGTTAACACTATGGAGTTCAGAGACTGGGTATACATTTCCAGCTGAAGATCATAGAGGTCTTTGTGGGTAAGGATGCATTTGCAGTAGTTCAAAGGTGAATATGATTTGACAAGGGGAATGGGGGTCAGAGAGAAGAGATTGTGCAACAACGTGAAGCAAGGAAAGAATGGGTAAGTTTGAGTAATGACTCGTGCAAGTAGAGTGTGATTATATTAATGGGAACTGAGACAGGCTGAGTACCTCATCTCAAAAGGCTTTAGTAACAAGGTTTAAAAAAAAAAAATTGGACATTAGCTTTCTTAGCACAAGAAAGCACACTGTGGGTTTTAAGCCAAGAAATGGTATAATCAGATTGAACCTTAAGAAAATTATTTTGGTGGCAGTTTTGAGGCTTATGTCGCTTGCTGGGCTTCAGGAAATCTCCCTTCCCTCCTTCCTGCCCTCTTTTTCTTCCTTCCTTCTAACGTACAGGCTGTCTGGAAAGGAAGCCTAATGTAGGATGAGACTGAGAGGAGAGGAGAAACACATTGGAACCAGATTTTTAAAACTGATGCCTTAGGACAGTGGAGAACCATTGCTGAGATTTAAGAGGAAAGGGCATGGCCATATTTATGATGAGGGAAGTTTGGATGGCAGATTGGAGAGAGGTGAGTCTCACATGAAAGTCAGTTAAAAGGCTCTTAGCAGTGATGGAGGCAGGAAGGTATAAACTAAACCAGCATGAGAGGGTGGGCAAATTTTGAAAGTCATTTCCGGTTTGAGACACTTACTGCATGGGGGTGGAAAGGAAGAAACTGAAGGTGCAGTTTCTTTGTTAGAGTGGTTACATGCATGGTCTTGCTCTCTGATCTAAACCCCACTTGTCTAACCAGATAGTTTCTCGTTTTTATCATTGAGAAACCTAGAGAAATGAAATTACATTTCAAGTATAAGTTTTAAGGGGAAAAAAAATCCTTTGGCAGTGAATTAAAATTTAGATGTCATGAAAGATACTTCCTGTATCCTCTTCAACCAGAGGAGGAGAGGTTAGGTTCTGGGGTCCTAAGTGCAGAGGGTCTGGCAGGTACCAACAGTCCCTCAACTGGATAGCGATGAGCCACTGAGTTATTACAGGGGCAGATAAGAACTTCAGATCCAGACAGAGGAACATGCGTCAGTTTCTGGGTAGACTTTTGAGAAGAAAGTTTGAGAAGAAAGAAAGAAGAAAGACAGGCCATGTTTTATAAGAAGAAAAAGGCAGTCAGTAATGGGGAAATGGTGGTGTGATGTCAGTAGCAAAATCTTGGTTGTTCCCATCTGTGTTTTCTACAGAGTTTAGGACTTTGGCCCATTATCATTTCTTTTTTTCCATTATCATTTCTTATTTCCTGTGTAAACAGTATTTGAGGCAACAGTGTTAATCAGAAATAGAACTTAATGTTTATGCCCAAAGGATTTAAGAGTGGAGATGTTGCCTCAAAGATTCTAGGCTAGCCTCTGTATGATCTGGTCAGAAGCGTGACTCTGACTTATGAGAGCATTTTGGCTTACTGGAACCACACAAGGGATAATCAAGAAAGAGCCGAGAAAAATAGAATCATTGACAGGAACGTGATTTAAATGTCTGCTCAGCCTGAATCTTTTCCCAGGATAGTTGTTGGTCTAGATCTGAGGAGACTCCATATGAGGTATGAACAAATGGATAAGAAAATGTAGTCACTGAACAACAGGAGAGAAAATGTCTTTGAAAATTTTAAAAGTACAAGTAATTTTCTAAGACCAAATAATTGGACTTATTGGTAGAATAACTTGCTCACAGCATCTGTGAAAATTTCTATATGTGCTAATTCCTGGAATCTTTGCTATTATTACAATTATCGTTTCCAATAACTACCCTCTACACCCGCCCCCCTTCAGCTGTACCAAGTTAAAATGCTGTGGTTTCATGTTATGCCTTTGCCTGCTCTCATGTAATTGATGACAGAGTGCTCATTCAGTGTCTCTGTTGCTCAGCTCATTGCATCCAGGACAAGTCCTCATTGGATCTGGAAAGCAGTGCTTCTTGCGGTTCAGATTCCTTTATTAATTTAACTCCTTTATTGATCATTTCTTTCCAGAAAAGTTTCCATGGGCACTAAGCTCTATATTTTGTAACATTTCACTAGAGTTTGTGGCCCAAGGCTAAGAGCTTTGGCTTTAAAACATGATTTAGGATTTTGACCAGGTTCTTACTTTAGAAGTTAGTTGCATTTATAAGGCAAAAATTTTCATTTATTCAGTAGATATTAAATTAAAAGTACCAACTTTGTGCCCATTTGTGGAATGTATCATGATCAGGACCTTAGGAAATTTAAGGATTTTGTTGTTTAGTCACTAAGTCATCTCCAACTCTTTGAGACCCCATTGACTGCAGCACACCAGGCTCTTCTGTTCTTCACTATCTCCTGGAGTTACTCAAATTCGTGTCAATTGAGTTGGTGATACTATCTAACCATCCCATCCTCTGCCACCCTCTTTTCCTTTTGTCTTCAGTCTTTCCCAGCATCAGGTTCTTTTCCAGTGAGTCGGCTTTTCACATCAGGTGGCCAAAGTACTGGAGCGTTAGCATCCATCATTCCAATGAATATTCAGGTTGATTTCCTTTAAGATTGACTGGTTTGATCTCCTTGCTGTCCAAGGGACTCTTAGGCATCTTCTGTAGCACCACAATTCGAAAGCATCAATTCTTCAGTACTCAGCCTTCTTTATGGTCTAACTCTTATATCGTTACATGACTACTGGAAAAACCATATGCAGTCTAGGTTTGTCATAGCTTTCCTTCCAAGGAGCAAGCATGTTTTAATTTCATGGTTGCAGTCACCGTCTGCAGTGATTTTGGTGCCCAAGAAAATAAAATCTGTCGCTGTTTCCACTTTTCCCCCATCAATTTACCTTGAAGTGATGGGGCCAGATGCCATGATCTTAACTTTTTTAATGTTGAGTTTTAAGGCAGCTTTTTCACTCTCGTCTTTCACCCTCATCAAGGGGCTTCTTAGTTTCTCTTCATTGTCTGCCTTTAGAGTGGTGTCATCTATATATCTGAGGTTGTTGACATTTCCTCTGGCAGTCTTGATTCCTGCTTGTGATTCATCCAGTCTGGCCTTTCCCAAGATTTACTCTGCATATAAGTTGAATAAGCAGGGTGACAGTGTACAGTCTTGAGGTACTCCTATCCCAGTTATGAACCAGTCCATTGTTCAGGTCCATTTCTAATTGTTGCTTCTTGACCGGTATATCAGGTTTCTCAGGAGACAGGTAAGGTGGTCTGGCGTTCTCATCTCTTTAAGAATTTTCCACAGTTTGTGTGATCTGCACAGTTAAGGGCTTTAGTGTAGCAGAAGTAGAGGTTTTTTTAGAAATCACTTGCTTTTTCTGTGATCCAATGAATGTTGACAATTTGATCTCTGATTCCTCTGCCTTTTCTAAACCCAGCTTGTGTATCTCAGAGTTCTCTGTTCACATACTGCTGAAGCCTAGCTTGAAGAATTTTGAGCATTATCTTACTAGCACGTGAAATTAGCATAATTGTATGGTAGTTTGAACACTCTTTGGCATTGCCCTTCTTTGGGATTGGAATGAAAAGTGACCTTTTCCAGTCCTGTGGCACTGCTGAGTTTTCCAAATTTGCAGGCATAGTGAATGCAGCGCTTTCACAGCATCATCTTTTAGGATTTGAAATAGCTCAACTGGAATTCCATCACCTCCACTAGCTTGGTTCATAATAATGATTCCTAAGGTCCAGTTGACTTCACACTCCAGGATGTATGGTTCTAGGTGAGTGACCACACCATTGTGGTTATCTGGTCATTAAGACCTTTTTTTGTATAATTCTTCTGTGTCTTCTTGCCTCCTCTTTTAAATCTTTTCTGCTTCTGTTAGGTCCTTGCTGTTGCTGTCCTTTATTGTGCCCATCCTTGGCATGAAGTGTTTCCTTTATATCTCCCCGATTTTCTTAATGAGATTGCTAGTTTTTCCCATTCTATTGTTTTTCTCTATTTCTTTGCCTTGTTCATTTCAGGAGGCCTTTTTACCTCTCCTTGTTATTCTCTGGAATTCTGCATTCATTTGGGTATCTTTCCCTTTCTTTCCCTTACCTTTTGCTTCTCTTCTTTCCTCAGACATTTTTAAAGCCTCCTCAGACAATCTCTCTGCCTTCTTGCATTTCTGTGGGGTGGTTTTGGTCACTGCCTCCTATACTGTGTTACAGACTTCCATCCATAGTTGTTCAGGTACTCTGCCTACCAGATCTCATCCCTTGAATTTATTTGTCACTTCCACTGTATAATCATAAGAGATTTGATTTAGGTCGTATCTGAATGACCTAGTGGTTTTCCCTACTTTCTTCAATTTAAGCCTGAATTTTGCAATAAGGATCTCATGATCTGAGCCAGTCAGCTCCAGGTCTTGTTTTTGCTGACTATATAGAGCTTCTCTATCTTCAGATGCAAAGAATACAGTCAGTCTGATTTTGATATTGACAGTTTGGTGATGTCACTGTGTAGAGTCGTCTCTTGTGTTGCTGGAAGAGGGTGTTTGTTATGACCAGAGTGTTCTCTTGACAAAACTGTTAGCCTTTACTTTGTTTCATTTTGTACTCCAGGGCCAAACTTGCCTGTTATTCCAGGTATCTCTTGAATTCCTACTTGAATTCCAATCCCGGGTGGTGACTTTGGTGTTGGCACTAGAAGGTCTTGGAGGTCTTCATAGAACCGTTCAACTTCTGCTTCTTCGGCATTGGTGATTGAGGCATAGACTTGGATTACTTGTTGAGTGGTTTGCCTTGGTAATGAACCAAAATCATTCTGTTGCTTCTGAGATTGCATCCAAGTACTGCATTTTGGACTCTTTTGTTAACTGTGTGGGCTACTCCATTTCTTCTAAGGGATTCTTGCCCACAGTAGTAGATATAGTGGTCATCTGAATTAAATTTGCCCATTCCCATACATTTTAGTTCACACATTCCTAAGATGTTGATGTTCACTCTTGCCATCTCCTGCTTGAACACGTCCAATTTTCCTTGATTCATGGACCTAATATGTCACGCTCCTATGCAGTATTCTTTACAGCATCGGACTTCACTGTCACCAGCAGACACAGACAGCTGGGCGTCCTTTCCACTTTGGCCCAGGCACTTCATTGTTTTGGGAGGTAGTAGTAATTGTCCACCACTCTTCCTCAGTAGCGTGTTGGACAGTTGCAGACCTGGGGGGCTCATCTTCCAGGGTCATATGTGTTTGCCTTTTCAAACTGTTCATGGTGTTGTCGCAGCAAGAATATTGGTTGCTGCTGCTGCTGCTAAGTCGCGTCAGTTGTGTCCCACTCTGTGGGACACAGAGCAGCCCACCAGGCCCCTCCGTCCCTGGGATTCTCCAGGCAAGAACACTGGAGTGGGTTGCCATTTCCTTCTCCAGTGCATGCATGCATGCATGCTAAGTCGCTTCAGTCATGTCCGATTCCGTGCAACCCCATAGATGGCAGCCCACCAGGCTCCTCTGTCCCTGGGATTCTCCAGGCAAGAATACTGGAGTGGGTTGCCGTTTCCTTTTCCAGTAGACCACAGACCATGTACATTTCGTCAGAAGTTTTCACAAGCCCTTTCACCATGATAAGGCTATGATCCATGAAGGGGTATGTGGAGGTAGATAATAAGCAAATAAATAAAATAAATTAAGGTTAATACTACGTACTGAGAGGAAAATTAAACAATCGTGTCAGAGTGGTCCTATGCTAAAAAGTGTTTTAGACTGAGTGCTGAGGACAGTTGAGATGAGTCCTGGTTTATTAATCACTAAGACTATAAATCAGCTGTTTTGGTGATGACTTTTAAGAAAATCAGCCACAAGCTTAATATCAATTTCCTTCTTCTGTAAGTATGTCATATTTTGAGAACATCTGTGTTCTCTGTATGTGGATGCATTCATGTTCGGTAAAGCAATGCTGTCCTCTCGTGGTCGTCGGTTTAATAGCATTGCCAGCTCTACTTGGGCAAATCTATTTCAAGGATTTACTCTATTGGGATTTACTTTTTAAAAATGGATCTCTTTTTTTAGATTGCTTTGTTTTAAAAAGGTCTCTACAATTACCATGCATTTGAAGATTTTATTTAATCTTAAATAATGCTTACAATAGTTTTCTGTATTCAACAATACTTATACAATAGAAAGAAAGATTACCTAGGAAATAGGAAGAACTCAACTCTCAGAACTGAAAGCAGATTAATAATGGTAAAAAATAAATAAATCAGACAAGGCGAATTGCTAATACAAGTGTGGAAAATCTGAGCCTTGAACTTGTTTATCAAAACATCTATGAAAGCCCCTTTTCCAAAAGTCTTATTATGTAAACCTTTCAACACTTTTTTAGTAGAAAACTTCATTAGAAGGACATACTTTGGAATTTGAAAAGACAACATTATTAAAAATAGTGAACATTGTTAATAAAACTTCATATTAAACAAATTTCCATTGACATATGATCATATTCTTAAATTTAATCTTCTAAATATTTGGTTTGTTTCTTTTAAATACTGATTTTTTAACATTTGCTGTTTACAATATAGACGTTTTCTAACTCTTTTCTAAGTCTTTAATTGAAGAGTTCTTTTTAGAATAATGATTTTTATCTCCTAGTAGTTTTCTTATGATTAAATTTATTTATTTTTAATTGAAGGATAATTGCTTTACAGTATTGTGTTGGTTTCTGCCAAACATCAACATGAATCAACCATAACATAGGCATTCCTAGTCGTTTTTTTGTTTTGATTTATTATTTTAGAAAATATATGTAACGTGTTTGAGAAAGTATTAGGTAGCTGACAGAAAAATTTGACTTTTCTAAATCTAGGAAAAATGTATTGTGCCTGAAGTCTTCTTTTACCTTAGTGTCTCTTTTTAAGACCCTTGATTGAGTAATTTATTTCCATTCTGTCTGGTAGTTATCTCAATAAGAATAAAACTCATACAGACTGATAACAGCACATATTTCTAGTTGAATCTTTATCAGCAGATATATACAGTTTTAAATTAGTTACATTCCCTAGTCTAGTCATTGTGTGCTATTTGAATGCAGTTTAAAAACTTGGTTTTGAATGCTCCATAGTGATTTCATAATCATGGCATAAATCACAATAAATGTTGAAATTATTTTTTCTAAACATAATGTGAGCTGAGAGAGTGTGTAATTTAACTGGACAGTGTGGGGCTTTGTTTACATTTATTTCACGGAAATATATAAAGATTTCTAGCCATTATTTCATCTGCAACGATCTTTTGCTGGATAGGACTCCTGGAGCTACCTGGTCTCTTTTATGCTTAGCTTGAAAATGTTTGCGTTAATATCCTTTGCGGAAGGTGGGCTGGTAAGAATTCAATGAGTATCTTTGTAAGGACTTAAGAGGGGTGAAGAAAAGAGCCTCTGTGTATGTGGCACCTGTCATCTTGGTATTTTGATAGATTGACTTCAATATGGAAAGGAGATAAAGCCAGACCTTTATTTGAAGGAATGATAGACTTTTAGAATACATGTGTGTATTTGTTTTGTTAGTTGGTAACCAGTGATTCTCGTTTGACTCTCATTTCATACTAGCCTCAGCATATCTCTGCATGTGATGCCTCTTCTCATAATTAGGAAAATTCACTGTGAGAAAAACCAGTAGCTTCAGGGATCATGTCTAGATTTTTTTCATCTAGGCATAAAAACCAGATATATCTTTAATAGAATTCAAAAACCGAATCAGTTTTCAAGTATGAAACTGAATCACCTTGATTATGTTATTTTAAATGTTAAGCATAATTTTTACCTTCATTAAAATTACATGATAAGCTTGACCTTCTTTAACCCCTAAAGAATTAAAAATGCCAGTCTTAGAATTTTTATTCTAGTTAATGTATTTTTTTCTCTCTTCCACTTTGTAAACATGATGGAGAATGTTTGTTGAAGAGTATTTTGGGATTTCTGTCTTCATTTTTGAAATCTAATTCTTAGTGAAAATAAAATCCCCAATGTTAGGCTCATTATTGCTGTTCTAACATTGGCTTCCACCAATCATATTCCACAATCAGGAAAAAAGAGAAAGACTACATAAGATCAACTTTATATACAGCATACAGTTGGCAGAAATTAGTATCTAAAATAGGATGTGGTGGGTCAGTTGGGGTTCAGAGCTTTATGGCTTTTTAATTAGTCTTGGTGCAGAGCCTTTTCAGTTTAGTGGCTCCTTTTAATATTGCATAGAATGTCTTGCTGTTCTAAAAAAGCACATTGATGAAATGATAGTAATAATTGCCATCATTTCACTAATATATATGCTTCATTGATATGCTCACTGTTTGTTGCACCAGCCTATGGCTTTTATGACCACTTACATTAATGCAATAGAGTTCAACCTTATTTTGCAATACCCTAGTATTTTTATAATAAAAGAAGTATTTCTCTCCATCTGCAGGTGCTGCTGTTTTTTCAAACGAAGGAAAAGGAAAACTATACAGCGCCACAAATGACTCTGGACACAGACAGATCATGGGGAGTTACTTACGTGTTCATCTGCTGTCTTGTGATTGAAATCATCTCTGTAGTGACCACATATATTTTCAAGGACTCACTCTTAGAAACGAAAATGTCATACTTTCATACTTCATTTTGTGGTTGTCTTACAGTCATTTTTTTTTTTTTTCTAATTTAACTTTTATGGAAGCTTTAAAGTTTTGTCAAAACATGAGTGCTTTGCCCATCAGTGAATGGAATGGACCAATGAGGTGGTATTGATGACTTACACAGTTCTATAGAACATTTTTCAGAAGCTCTCCTCCAGTTGTAGAAAGCAGTACAGTATCTGAAATGTCAACCAGTTATATACCTAACCTGTTTTTTTTTTTTTATAACTTCTGTAAGAGCATAATCAAACAGGAATTTTCTCCCCGGCGGATAAAGCAACAGAGAAAACAGTTGCCCAAATATTTAAAAGAAGTGATCCCTTGGGAAGTTCATTATCTGTGTGACATCTGCATTGATTTCACTGTTACCGATGGTACTGCTATTCATGAATCACATTAACATTCTCTCTGTGAAATCAAGGTACAGTCACTGCCCAGAGGTACTGAGGAAAAAGCTCTATGGGTTCAGCCGATGGTAGTTGGTAAAATGAATCACAAAATAGCGTGGCAAATACGAGCTCTGCTTTTGTTGCACCACTTTGTGAAGTACAGTGTTGCCGAAGTGGCAAAAGTGCTTATTTTTTAAAAATGCGAAATATTTGTGTAATGTAACTTTATGCTTCCAGATAATGATGTATGTTAGACAGCAAGAAATGAATACTTTGAGAAATGAGATACGTTGGAGTTTTTGGAGAAATACACTAGAAGGAATAAATGTGAATCTCACCGCATCGTATGAGGTTGAAGTCTAAGGAAATCCCACTGAAACCTGCTGCTGAATGACTACATTCTCCTTAAGCAGAAAACTTTGGATGTGCCACGCAATGGTGTCTGTTTATTAATTAGTTGCTCTTTGATTAAAAAGGGGCCCCCCCAGCAATAAAAACGGGGTCCCCCTATTGCCACCTGCGCACATTAGTCTCTGGTATTCAACTTTGCTGATTCTCTGGAATTTTCCTGCTTTTTAGTATAGTTTTGATGATTGAAAACTATTTTGGAAAGGATGGGTCAGGTGCTTTGTCCCCATAGTCTTTTGAAGTGCCTGCATATGAACAAAGAAACGAACGGTTCTGTTTTAAAAAAATAGGGAACCCATTCCATTTTTCAAGAATGTTTTGTTTTAAGCCATACAGACACAGGTTATGCTTTTGTCACATTTTCCTAGCCAGAATTTTCAAGGAGAGTTAAGATAAAAAGACTGGCTAGAAAGATAACTGTGTTGTTCAGATCTCATATTCACCTTTCGTTTATGAAATTGTTACTTACTCCTTCAATGCAGCCCCCCCCCTTTTTTTTGTCTCTTTAAGTGCGTGCCTCTGGGCAAGCTTATTTATTTTTATTGTTTCAAGGTAACATTTAAAATGTGTAATTAAAGTAAATAAATCTACATTTTTGACTTCATTATTGCATTTCCAGAAATTTGCTTGTACTTTGTAATTTATTTTCTTATTAGCCAAAAGTTCAGTGTGTTGTTTTTGATGAATTAGGCACCCATATGAATAGCGCAGATCAGGATGTTGTTTCTCATCGTCGCTTGGAATCCTGTAAATGATCTTTATAAGTTCTTGATTTTAAAGATCTACACTCAGCCTAGAAAACATATACTGTATAATTTGGTCAACAGTTTCCATTTTTTCTATTTGTATACTGTCATGATGTCTTAAACTACAGGAGTTACATACTGAGTTTTTATTTTTGTTTGCTTTGAGCAAGGTAGATGGATGTTTTAGCCATTATAATGTGAAACCACTTCTTTCTTTACAGTATTTGACCAAATTTGTGTGTCTATGATATTTGTAAATACATGCGATATCTGTATTTCTTATCATAAGCCTGTTTAGTTTTATTCTCAGTAGGGTTTTTGGACTGTACAGTGTTTATATGATCTGAACTCCTTATACATAAGAAGGTGTGTATATTAATCCAATTATGGACTTAAAATATTTTAAAAGTATAAATACCCTTATTTGCTGCAAAGACCAGTGTGTAGACATTTGCTTTTTAGCAATATTTTTAAGTGCTCCATTTTAATGCCAAGGAATAAGTCTTTTGGCGACACAAACTGGTCAATAATAGGTAATGCAGGTATGTTCAGGTTAAGCCAACAATGTTTTGCATTTTTATGCTTCTTTTCTGTCAACACTAATAAAGTCAACATTGCCTGAATGTCTGAATAATGAAACACATCCCTGTTTAAAAGTATGTAACTGAAAAAGAAATAAAAAATAAAGGTAGTTTTTTTAAACTTGCTCTTTCCCCTTTCCTCTGATCATGGGTAAAATAATGCCACTCATTAACTGAAGATAGAAATTTTTAAAATTCGGTTTATGTGAATAAATTTAACATATGTGAAAAGCAGAGCTGAAGGAACATTCTTTTGTGTTTTTGTTTTTTGTTTTGCTTTGTTGGAACTCTATTGTAAGGAGTACGTACGTAGCTGGGTGTATCCAAGCTTTCTTTAATGAAAGTTTAAAAACATTTTTTTATTCCTCTGAGCTCTTTAATAGAACAATAAATTAGAACTAATGCCATTAATAAACAAAGGAAATAAACTGTATCATTTCATTCCTTTTAAAAAATGAAGTCATACTATTATGTTTCCAGAAATGAAGTTATTACTGCTCTAGTTTGAAGTGAATGACTTTAAGATCATTGCAGATGCAGAGCACATATCTGTGGCAGTATCTCACAGTTCATCATCGTGCTGTTCGCTCTAGGGGCTTTTACAAGGTGCTGCCGCGCTTACTGAAAGATGGCAAAGGTAAGGTAAGTCAGAGCAGCAGTCTTAAGTCCGTATGTGTCCACTAAGCACCACCGTTCAGAAACCGTAAGAAGATGTGGAGATCAAACATAGCATAGGTTAAGCATGGGTTAAAGGCCCTATCTAGAAATAAATGACCTGAGATTAGAGTTTGACCTGAATGATTATATAGGTGCTTTAGTCAGCACCCTTGGCTTTGCAAGTGCTAGAAGCCTAATTTGGCTTCAGCGGTAGGCATGCACATTATTGCATTTGAAAAGTCCATTCATAGGAGTGGCTTCAGACATGCTTGATCCTGGTGTAAGGCTCAGGAATCTGTCTGTCTATCTCTCTCAGTTTTGCTTCCTACCCTTCTGTTTTTGTTGTCAAGGGGATTTTTCACGCGTGATGGTAAAATGACCACATAACAACTTTAGACTACTGCCTTCTTCATAACCTCAGCCAAAACAAAGGACAGTTTCTCTCAACAGTTTCAACAGAATCCTGACGTTTATTCCTTCATTGGTTCACATGCCCACCCCAGAGCCAATTACTGTGGCCAAGGAAATGTTCTCCCATCTTCACAGGACACATTGGACTCAGAAATGAGGTAGAAGGGGTGTTCCCAAAAGAAAATGAGGGTAGTGTTATCAGAAGGAAAGTGAATGAATTCTGTGCAGGCAAAATCTAGATATTTGCTGTCATGGTGAGAAAATCAAATGAGTGTAAAGGGAAAAATAATTGCTTTAAATTAGAAAACGTTTCTATTATTGAGACATATTAGTCAATATATTATTGAAAATCACTAATACACATTTGAAAAATGTTTTGGATTTAGGTAAAAATGGACATCATAAGTACCATATTTGATGTGTTTTTGTTTAGTTTTTAAAGGTGTCTGTGATTACCATTGGATTAGTAGAGTGAAAAGCTAATCTTTCTACTAGAGAAGAAGTAAATGGAATTGTAAAGTTTTGCTGATGTTTGGGATGATGAGTTTCTTCTCTGCCCATCTCTAATATGGACCCACATATTATTTTCTTAGGAAATTTACCTCATAGGAATACATGGATCATAACCAAAGAAAGGACTACATATACAAGTATTATCAGGTAATACTGCTGGGATATGAAAATGGTTTTAGAAGGAAGAGTTGTTCACAGGAATGTTTACCATACTGTGATTTTGCTTAATGTGAAAAAAAGTCCTGCACTGCTCCAGAGTGGGGTTGGCAAACTTTGGTTTTATGGGACCAAAGGCAAAATTGAAGTTTTTATATACTTGCATAATGAGAAGACAAATTTCCAATAGTTTTGTATTGATGAAGTTCAAAATACATATGAACACTTGAGTACAATTTTTTTTGTAATACAAGTCTACTGATAAGAATTGAGGTATTTTGAGAAGGTAATATTTCACTTAGGAGTTTGAAATTGATTGCACGTGATCATCTGTTATGCTGATCTGTATGTGATTTTATGTATTTCATCTTTGAAAATGTCTTCAGTTAGATATTACCAAATACTGTATCAGTCCATACGTATATGATTTTATTAGAGCATATTCACCATTAGGATGGTGTTTTATAGAATTTTCTTAGATTCTGCCCTTGATATTTGCCATGGACCTATCATTACACTGCACATTCATTACTTCCTATTGAAGATTAGATGGGTGCTCCTCATTTGTACAGTTAAGTGGATCCAAAAATGTAGCTGAAACAGCAGTTGAGTATGAAAAACACATCCACTGCAAATTGTGTAGGAATGGATATCTTGCTATTTGTTTTAACTTGACAGCATAGGAAGTTGATAAAGCGGTTTGACATTACTTGTGATGTAAACCGCATTAGTTTTGTCATAATGATTTTGTTGCAGTATAAATGTCACATATATGTGCTGTTTTGCCTTATAGTTTTTAAATCGATTTACTAAGAAATGTTATCAAATCTGCAAAACCTAATTTTCAAATCTATTCAAGTTTCATTAATAATAGGTGAAGATAATACCTATTCAGAAAAAATTCAGTGTTGGTTCTGAGCTCAAAAAAACTTGCAATAAAACTTTCCTACTAATATCAAACTGCTGTGTAGTTGGGCAAGTCAGGATATTCAGTTTCTATTCCTAGCAAAAACTTACTAGAAGTAATGATAGTTAAAACTGCAAGAGTGAATGAAATTCACCACTGACTTAACGAGTTCAATAACATGACAGATTCAAATAGTTCCCCCAGAATACCTGATGATGAATCATGTAATGCATAAAGATTGATTTTAAACATTTTACACTTTCACAAGCTTTGTAAATTTGCTCAGTAAACCATTTTCTACTCCATATGCCTGTACCACCATTAAGTTACAGCACATCTTCACAGACCCCGCTTCAGTTAGCACTGATACTTTCTCAAGTTCTTTAAAAATCTTTCTCTTAAAAAAAAAAAAAAAATCTCTATTGGAGTTGTTCCATGGAGTCTATTCACAGAGGCCAATTCCTGAGTTACTTTAAGCTCCATACTGACTTCTCTTGTAATCAACAACTAGGCAGTATTGGTAACATGTATTGACTCATGAAAAGCCAAATCATTTGCCTTGTTTTTTAGTTGACAGTTGGTGTCTTCAAGCAACTGTCCTTGCTCAAAATCTAGTCGTCTTCAATGTGTTTATCTTCCCTGGACACACTTTGTAGCCGCTGCAGTCAAACACAATTTAATTAACTTAACACACCGTCAGTGAAGAACTGTTTGCTTGGCTAACGAATGAGCCACTTGGAAAGTAACTTTTGTTGCACCTTCATTCTCATTTTTTGTATGTTTGAATAAATTCTGTTATAAGATATTCTGCTTTAAAGTTTTAATTGTTCTTACTGTTGCTTTCCTGTCAGTTGGGAATATTGTGATGAGTGCTTGGTCTGGTAATGTGAAAATAAATTGTATTCCTTTAACACAGCTGAAGTGTCACTGCATAATAAACATGGTGCTTTGCTATTATAATTTTATAACAAAATAATCCACATTCCACCATGCCTTAAAAAGCACAACACTCAAAATTCACTTTACTTTTTGAAATATGATTAACCTGCATTAGTAATAAAAGTAATAAAATGTTTGCATGACCCTATGTGTAGCACTTGAAATGCTGTCGCATGATCACTGTGTCCCTGAGATTAGTAATGTGTTGAGCAGCAGTGTAAAGTACTGAGCACCACATATGGTCTCTGTCACAACTATTCAACTTTGCTTTTGTAGCGTGAAAGCAGTCATAGACAACATGTCAATGAATGAGCATGGCTGTGTTCCAATAAAGTTTTATTTATGGGTACTGAAATTTGAATTTTATATAGTTTTTATGTATCATGAAGTATTCTTTGGATTTTTTTCAATCATTTAAAAAATGCAGATACCATTCCTTAGTTCATGGGCCAAATGAAAGCAGGAGTTGGACTGGATCTGGCTTGCAGACCATGACTTGCCAACTTCTGTTCTGGACCACATTGGAAAGATTTGAATGTTTGAAGTTAATTTTTTTTTTAACCTAATTGAGTGACACAAAAGATAACCTTTCTTCACTTTATAAAAGGAGGGGTCATTTTGAGATAACCTGAAGGATTATGATAAAGAAAATGCTCTGTAGTACATTTGGGAGTTATAAATGAGATAATTCAGTGTCTCATTTGAGCTTAGGTGTTGAAGCAGTGCATGGTCTTAGAAAGACCCTGAATTTGGGAACCAAACAAATTTAATTTGATTTGCAACTTTTTCACTTGCCTTGTGAGAACTGTGGCAAGTTACTTGACTTCTTAGCATCAGTTTCCTCACCTCAGATTGGAGTAATGCTTTCTTTGCAGCACGTCTCTGAAGTTTAGCAGTAATATTTATAAGAGCTCTCAATGCAGACTGCCATTTACTGTTACTCTCATGATAAACCATATTTGGAAACTGAGCAGCACCTTTATTCCTCAAGCAGAGTGTGTGCTTCTGCTTTTTGAGACAAGACTTTGGTCTGGTATTGATTAAACTGTGTCTTAGATTTAAGCTGTCGTTCTCTGTTTAAAAATATTTGTACCCTGATTTTATCACATTGCACAATTGGCTATTTTGACTGGTAACAGCATTGATAAGTTAAAAATCATTAATTCTGTACCTTTAATGATAAAAATAACAAACAACAGAGGCAAGGACAAAGCCCTGTGTCACGTCACTGTATTCCTGCTTGCTTTAAGCTCAGTATCAGTCCAGTAAACCTAAGACACGATGCCTAAGTGGGCTGTCTAATGTGTGACAATCCTCTGCCATTTGGCTACCATGAGCTATTTATGTTTTTCTGAAATCTAGGTGATCTGAACAATTTAGTCCATTTCTTTGCCCTCCCATTCTCATTATTCAAAGGAACTGAATTTAGTTTGTAATGTCTTTCCCTAATGAATCTGTGTTTACTTTAGAGATCACCATTTCTAATACTATAAACTGCCTTTTAACTAATTCAGTCTAATCTTATTTGGAATCCACATTATTGACCAATCTGTAGCTGTATAGTCTACTTTTTTTTTTTTTTTTCCCTTTTAATAGAAATTTCATTTCCAGTCTAGTCTTTTTTGCCTTGTTCTATTTACCATCTGCAGAGTCTTTCAGGATGAATTTTGTCCGGGTCTGGAGACTTGTTTGTACCTATGATGGACCTCATTTCCTACTTACTTTTCCCGCTTATCACCCACTTAATTTTCTAGGCTGAAGATTATTCTTGATTTTAAAAAAAAGTAAAAAATTTTAAAGAAGCTAAGTCTTACATTATCCTCGTAACCATTTCCTTACATTTGTCTCTACACATAGTTTATAAAACCCTTTTTATTGACTTGAGCTTTGTTTTTTCTTTTAAGAAATTGTCAGTTCGGAGAGGGAGGTTAAAGATTTTACCATTTCTTATATTCATTAGCTATGCATACTTCCATTCTTTTAACAGTTTAGCTTGTCAAAAGAGACATTTTTTTGCAAGCTTGCTCCTTCCCCCTCCCCTTATGGAGTCAATTTTGATTGCAGAACTGGAATCAACAGTCTGAGTTCTCTTCACTAGGTATCTATCACCAGCCTTGAAATGATCACATTCTCTCAAGGTTCTCAAACCTTCCACTTTATCAATTAGTTCCTTCCTGTTGGTCATTTTGGCAGTCCAGATAGTAGTTTCAGTATTTGCCATTTCCTCTATTTCCTGGAAGGTTCCCAGATGGCTCAGAGGGTAAAGAATCTGCCTGCAATGCAGGAGACACAGAAGACATGGGTTCAATCCCTGGATTGGGAAGATCCCCTCAAGTAGAAAACTGCAACCTACTCCAGTATTCTTGCCTGGAGAATTCTATGGATGGAAGAGTCTGGCAGGCTACAGCCCATGGAGTCTCAGTCTGACAGGACTAAGCATGAATACCTGACTAGTCTTTTTGGCATATAAAGAGTCATCAGATGCTCTGATTTTGGTAAAATAAGAGATTTATAGACAATTGAAGCTATCGTGACCATATGTTTCCCAAATCTGGGCTTTTAAAGTTCATGTATTTAACAACTTTTTTTTGTTTGTTTATAGCACCTTATTTTAGTCAATGGTTGCATGCTTAACTCTGATTTTCTGAGCTGGCATTCTGTAGTGTATTTTCATAACTGTATCCCAGGTTTTTCTTCTCGTCTTTCCGCAGTATTTCCTGCAGTGCATTTTATGTTTGGTGTCCATGTACCAGCGCTGTCAGTCCGGGATACTTCCCCGCACTCTCTCCTCATTTGTGTGTATTCCAGCCAGGAGTCTCACCATACCCAGCGTCGGTAACTCCTGTGTCTCATCTCCCACGGCCTCTTGTTGCCTAAGCTCATTTATTGCTTGTGTCTCTACGTTAGTGTGAAGACCGCTGGGTGTTGTTTCACACTTCTGAGGTTCTTTTCTAGTCCATTTCCAACCTGACAGTGTACATAACAGTCAGTTTCTTGTTTCTTATCTGAGTTTTTTCACCCTTCTCATTGCTGGGAGGGATTGGGGGCAGGAGGAGAAGGGGACCACAGAGGATGTGATGGTTGGATAGCACTCAATGGACATGGGTTTGAGTAAACTCCGGGAGTTGGTGATGGACAGGGAGGCCTGGCGTGCTGCGATTCATAGGGTCGCAAAGAGTTGGACGCGACTGAACTGAACTGAACTGATCCTCATTCAGTTAAAAAATCTCTTCAATGAGTCATATATGTTCATACCAATATCTCATGAGATAACATTCTACCCATTTTAAATTGTGCCTTGGAAGTTCAAATCATTTAAAAATAATCATATGGGCAAAAAAAATCACTTCCTTCTTATACCTTGTATTTTATACTGAATTCCATATTAACTTTGTCAGGATGTTCTAAATAGTCTACAGTCAACTTTTTTTAAAATTTAATATGATAAATTGTGTATGTGTGTGTGTATATATATACATAGATAAATGTATATAATGAATTATAAAGATTTGGCAATTAGAGCTATTTTTTCTCCACAGTAATTGGTGCTTAAGTTGCTTAAATGGCAACACCAGCTGAAAATCATACCTTGAAAAATTACCATCTGGATAATCTCTTATGGTCTCCTCTACAGGTTTGGCTGATAGAAGACCAAAAGAGAGCACTGAGAATTAAAAGTGCTTATTTTTCATATTCAAGAAAGGTAAAGGCTGTTCTTCAGTCAAAGTCCCAAGTTGCGAACAAGTAACCACTGGTAATCAAGATAACTTCCAATTAAGTCACAAGCTCTGAAAATGAATTAGCGACATCACACCAGTAACTCTGGTTCCGAAAATGAGCAAGACAACAGCAGCCTCACCACAGTCTTGTGAAACTGGGCAAATCGATGACAGCCTTAACGTTTGTGGACAACAGCTGGTCAAAAGTGCCTTGCTCCAGTGACCACACCGCAGGTATTTTATCAGCCCTTTTTGTTTCCTTAAATCCTACTGCACCATTGTAAATAGTTTATGTATTACATTCTCTATTACTCTCTTTGTGTTATCTCTCTCCTCTGTAAAGCTCTCCCTCTCCCCACGCCATTGAGGACACAGTGAGAAGGCACCTATTTTCAAGCCAGAAAGAGAACTCTCAGCAGGAACTGAATTTGTTGGTACCTTGATCTTGGACATCTCAGCTTCTAAAACTGTGAGAAATAAATGTTTATTGTTTAAGCCACCCTGTTCATGGTATTTTGTTATAGCAGCCTGAACTGACTAATACAGGAACTGTTCAAGAAAACTAACTCCCAAGTTTTCATGAAAGTGATTCTGTTTGCCTTCGACATCTTTACAAGGACATGATGGTCAAATGAAATAATGGATTTGGACGACATTGTGATCTCTAAAGTAGAGGTTTCCATACCTTGCTGAGTGTAACAGTCACTTATAGATAGTACTTTTTTTGAAAGAAAACCCTTGGGCTCTCTACTCCTAGCGCTTCTGATGGAGGAAAAGAGTTAATTAGAGGAGTTAAGAAGTTCTTTAAGGAGTTCTTAAAGAATTCCTCTAATAATTCTCATGTATCGCCAATTTTGGGATGTATTACCCTGAAACAACTGCCCTAAATTGTCCTCGAAGGTGGTGACTTTTAAAAAAAATATTTATTTCACTACACTGGGTCTTAGTTGTAGCACTCAGAATCTTTGATCTTCATTGTAGCATGCGGGGCCTTTTTAGTTGTGGTATGTGGGATCCAGTCCCTTGACCAGGGATTGAACTGCAGTCCCCTGCACTGGGAGCATGGTGTCTTAGCCACTGGACCACCAGGGAAGTCCTGAAGATGTTGACTTATATTAGGTAAACTTCTGAGAGTTGGTTCCTGAGATGTCCCTTTAAAATATTCTCTTCCGGGGCACGGTACCTTAGTACTGTTCGTCAGGTGTTTCTGGTTCTCCCCTCATCCAGACACATGATAGTACTGTACTTCCTGCTCACTTGTGTTGGGTGAGGCCATGTCACTCACCACCTAGACCATTATCTTCTGACTCCTCTCAGTTTTTTAGTTCCTGACTGGCCTGCCTCTGCAGACCTGGGCCAACACTCATCCAGTCTCCTGTTACATTCTTGACTCAGTGAGCAACCACAGCCAAGGGGGTTTTGACACAAACAAACCCCCCTTCATTGATCATGCTCCCTCATCCAGTTATTCTTCTGTTTTTTTTCCTTTCTCTTGGCGAGACATCTCAACATTTTCCCCATTTCTCTTGGCGAGAAAGAAGAGTTACAATATTATCCTGTAGTACTCCAGTGGCTGAATCACTGCGTAACATGATCACTGCATAACATGATCACTGCGTGACCCTTACAGGTCTTGCCTCTATATGTTTTGCTTTGAGGTCCGGGACTGTGATGGTAAAAACTATGTAGTATTTACTGCATTTGAAAGACAATTTTTGTTTAATCTTGTTTCTTGAGCATCCGTGGATAAGTATGTTCAGATGTAATGAAAAGTAAAAAACTGTTAGAAGTCAGGTGGTGTGATATTTAGGGGAATTATGGGCTAAAATCCTTCTCTTGACCAGGTCCCAAGTTAGTTAATAGGTTCTTGTCATAAGACAGGGAGTGAAAAGTTCAGAATACCAAGGGACAGATTCAGTCAGAAATGCCCTTTTACTTTGCACTTAGTATAATATGGTTATTAGATACTATCCCCACTAGTTTCTCAGTTCTCTGCTGATATAGCTTCTTGCCTTGAATTATTCAAAAAGCTTAAAGAGTGAAAACAGCCAAACGAGAGAAATATCTGTGTTTAAGCTCCATGATATAATCTGGTCACTGCTTCATTTTTCATACACCAAAGAACATCAACAAAATGATGATATTCAAGCTCAATTTTACCTTTCACAGGACATTGAGAAGTAGATTTTTTCTCTTCTCTAACAGAGATATTCAAAAGTTCTCATGCCACAGAGAAAGACAAAATGATTAAAAATGATTGCTTGTGGTTATTTCCTCCCCTGGTTATAGGCTATATAAATTACTCCTGGAAACAAAAGAGCATGTTTTATGCTGCACTGCTATCCAGGAGATGGCTCATTTTTATCCCAGAGGAAGGAAGGATGGCCATTTGGCCAAAGGCCAAGAAAACCTTGGCTGAATTTTCTAGGAGCCCCCTGACAAAGATAGGCCTGGACAAAGAAGGGAAACTTTTGTTTATTAAATAACTTTTCTTTAAAAGTGATCAGATTGTGAATGAATTTTGTTTTAGATTTTTTGCAATATTTTGCAAATGAAAATTTAAAATCAATGAAATGAGTGAAAAGATGAAAAAACAGAAACTTTGGAAACAGGTTCCTCTCTCACGAAGCCTGGCTGAGAGGAAAAAAAAAAGAGAGAAATAAGTGGATGTTTTGCTTGTGTTTTTACGATTGGAGCAGCTCGAATGGGTTTGTTTGCTGAGGAATACTGTCAGTGAAGATGAGGTCAAAGATACTGGAGAGAATGATGTGGATGAAAGGAAATTCCTGGGGGAAATGAGCTAGGATTCCGAAGAGAAGGGAAAGTGGAAAGGAGAAAGGGCTAATTGGCCTTTGTAGAGTTGATAACAGGCTTCCCTGGTGGCTCAGATGGCAAAGAATCTGCCTGCAGTGTGGGAGACCTGGGTTCAGTCCCTGGGTTGGGAAGATTCCTTGGAAAAGGGAATGGCTCTACCCATTTCAGTGTTCTTGCCCAGAGAATCCTATGGACAGAGGAGCCTGGTGGGCTGTAGTCCATGGGGTTTCAAGAGGTGATATGTGTGAGGGAGGTGAGAAAATCATTCAAGTGACTGGCTGTAGCATGTATGTTGAATTGAGATAGAAGTGAACCTGAAGGAGGCTGCCTGTGGGTTTCTTTTTATCTGGAAGAAAATGGAGCCATCTAGAGACTGGGGGTGGTCCTGAAGAAAAGCTCAGTTCAGTCGCTCAGTGGTGTCTGACTCTCTGCGACTCCATAGACTGAAGCACGCCAGTCCTCCCTGTCCATCACCAACTCCCGGAGTTTACCCAAACTCATGTCCATCAAGTTGGTGATGCCATCCAACCTTCTCATCCTCTGTCGTCCCCTTCTCCTCCCGCCTTCAATCTTACCCAGCATCAGGGTCTTTTCAAGTGAGTCAGCTCTTCTCATGAGGTGGCCAAAGTATTGGAGTTTCAGCTTCAGCATCAGTCCTTCCAATGAACACCCAGGACTGATTTCCTTTAGGATGGACTGGTTGGATCTCCTTGCAACAAGGGACTCTCAAGACTCTTCTTCAACACCACAGTTCAAAATCCTCAATTCTTCGGCGCTCAGCTTTCTTTATAGTCCAACTCTCACATCCATACATGACTACTGGAAAAACCATAGCCTTAACTAGATGGACCTTTGTTGGCAAAGTAATGTCTCTGCTTTCTAATATGCTGTCTAGGTTGGTCATAACTTTTCTTCTAAGAAGTAACCATCTTTTAATTTCATGGCTGCAGTCACCATCTGCAGTGATTTTGGAGCCCCCCAAAATAAAGTCTGCCACTGTTTCCACTGTTTCTCCATCACTATTTGCCATGAAGTGATGGGATCAGATGCCATGATCTTAGTTTCCTAAGTTTTTCCAAGCCAGGTTTCAACAATACGTGAACCATGAACTTCCATATGTTCAGCTGGTTTTAGAAAAGGCAGAGGAACCAGTGATCAAATTGCCAACATCTGCTGGATCATCGAAAAAGCAGGAGAGTTCCAGAAAAACATCTATTTCTGAAGAAAAGAGCAAACACAATTACTTCAAACTTAATTTTGTTATATGACCTTCAATTTTTCTTTAAGCAATGTATAGTTAATAACATAAAAATTATTGAATAGTAATATGGTAGTTAAAAATGAAAGAAATCTTTTACCTGCTGTTATAATAAAGACCTTTTAAAAAGACCTTTTTATAAGAAGTGTTTCATAAGCAAGTTGCTCTTTTAAAGAGCCCTTGGTAATATAAGTTGTTATTATGCACTTAGCTGACATTTTATGAATGCTTCATGTTAATCATACTACATTTTTATTGGTATAGATATGGAAATCTGGTTAGCTCAAGATCTAAATATTCAGTATTAATGCAACTCTAAATTTTACTTTCAGATACATGTAGACTGTAAATTATAATCTTTATATATTTACATAGAGTGTTACATACAAAGGACAAAGTTCTCCCAAGTCAGATTGCTTAAAAATATAAAATTTAAATTTTATTTCAGAGGAAAACAAAGTTTCAACCAGCAAAGGTCTGAATCTTTATGATGATTTCAGCACAAATTAGTTCAGTTTAGTCATTCAGTCGTGTCCGACTCTTTGTGACCCCATGAACCGCAGCACGCCAGGCCTTCCTGTCCATCACCAACTCCCAGAGTCCACCCAAACCCATGTCCATTGAGTCGGTGATGCCATCCAACCATCCAATCCTCTGTCGTCCCCGTCTCCCCCTGCCCTCAATCTTTCCCAGCATCAGGGTCTTTTCAAATGAGTCAGCTCTTCTTAGCAGGTGGTCAAAGTATTGGAGTTGCAGCTTCAAAATCAGTCCTACCAATGAACACCGAGGACTGATCTCCTTTAGGTTGAATCTCAACACAAATAGACAAGTTCTATTTGCACATAGGTCTAGATATCAATATACCTAGGAAATTTCTTTCTGTAGTGGCAAAAATTAGATTTTATTTATTTCTTTCCATCCTTTGTGCTTTCACAGTATACCTACAGTAAATAAATTGTGTGTAATACTAACTACAGTTTAGAGGCCAAAAAGAATATGAATGTAAATCAGCAGCATTCTCAATTGCTAGTCTAAAAGTGTTCTTCCTAGTAGGCATTTCATCATTGAAGAGATATTAGTCTCTAATTTTAAAAGAAACCTCGAAATAAGCAAATTCTTGTGGGTTTGCATTATGTGTAAGCACAGTTGTCTGTCTGTCCTCTATCTAACACTGAGATCAAATTCCCATAAAAATTCATCATTTTCACTATGTACAATTCAGTGGCATTAATTACATCATGCAAATAATATCACTGCCTAATTCTAGAATATTTTCATCACTCCCAAAAGAAATCCTGTCCCATTAAACAGTCATTTACCTTCCCCCTCAAGACCCCAGCCTCTGGCAACCCGTAATCTACTTTCAGTCTCTACTGATTTGCCTATAATGAACATTTCATCTAAATGCAATTACATATGTAAACCTATGGCTGACTCATGTTGATGTGTGGCAGAAAGCCACACAATATTGTAAAGTGATTATCTTTCAATTACAAATAAATTTTAAAAATAATTGCAATTACATAATATGTGGCCTTTTGAAACTGGTTTCTCTCTTTTAGCTTAATGTTTTCAAAGTTTATCCCAGTTGTATCATGTAAGAGTTCAGTTCAGTTCAGTTCAGTTGCTCAGTCATGTCTGATTCTTTGCGACCCCATGAATCGCAGCACGCCAGGCCTCCCTGTCCATCACCAGCTCCCGGAGTTTACTCAAACTCATGCCCATCGAGTTGGTGATGCCATCCAGCCATCTCATCCTCTGTCGTCCCCTTCTCCTCCTGCCCCCACTCCCTTCCAGCATCAGGGTCTTTCCATGTAAGAGTACTTTTTCCTTTTTTTGGCTGAATAATACTGTTACATGTATGTACAATTTTTGTTTATCCATTCTTCAATTAAGGAACATTGGGTTGTTTCTGCCTTTTGTCTATTATGAATAACAATGCTATTAACATTGGTGTACACACTTTTGTGTAGTTAGGCTCTCAAATTTCTCAGATAGAATTTCAGGATTCCATAGTAACTATGTTTAACATTTTGTGGAACTGCCAATCAAACTTTTCCACAGCAGTCATACTTTTTTCATTCCCACCAACGGAAACATATGAAGATTCCATATTTTCCATATCCTTGTCAACACTTGTTACTTTTCATTTTTCAGAATATTTTTTAAGTGTAGCCATCCTAGTGGGTATGAAGTGGTATTTCATTGTGGTTTTGGTTTAAATTTCTCTAATGACTAGAGGTGTTGAGCATCTTTTCGTGTGTTTATTGACCATTTGTATATATATTAGAGACATGTATGTTTGAGTTATTTGCTTATTTTTGAGTCATTTCTCTTTCTATTTTTGAGTTGTAGGGATTTTTTTGTATTCTGGGTACTAGACCCTTATCAGTTTTATATATGTAATATTTTCTCCCATTCTGGGTTGTATTTTATTTTGTTTATAATGTCCTTAATGCACAAAAATCTTAAATTTTGATGTTAAATTAATTTTTTTCTTTTGTTGCCTGTGCTTTTGCAATGGTTTAATTGCCTAACTCAAGACAAAGAAGATTTTCACCTGTGTTTCTTTCTAAAAGTTTTACAGTAGTATCTCTTACATTTAGGTCTTTTATCCATTTTGATTTCATTTTCATATGTGGTGTGAAGGTCCAAATTAATCTTACATGTGGATCTCTAATTGTTGAAATCTGTTTGTGTCTTGTTGCTGTTGAGCCATCTTACGGTGGCCAGGCAGGAAGCCATTTTTCCTTAGGTGTTAACCTAAAACAAAATAAGCTACTAGGTATTTTTCCAGCAAAAATCAAATTATTTAGAATCAGCAGAGAATTACAGTTCGGGTTCTATTGTCATGGTGAACCACCTGCAAGTTCCCACTCGGCAAGGGAAACAGAGCAGTTTTATACAGGGGAGAATGAGGTGGCTGGCTGCAAAAAACAAAAAGTCCAGTGCTTTCCATTGGCTGAGTCCTTGCCAGGAAAGGAGTCTGTCTTCTTCTTGTTGGACTCTGCAATTGTTGCAGGGCATGAGAGCTTTCCCTGCTGGTGTCTTGACCCTATTTGGATGAGATTTCTGTTTATTAATTTCTTTACATTTTTCCCTTTTGATGAAGGCCTCAATCTGAAAGCATCATGAGTAAGAGTCAGGTTTTCCAGTGTTAGAGGCTTTTTATCATTCAGTGCCAGGACGGACCTTTCTGTCCAGAGTGTCTCCTATGGAAGAGTGAGTGGTCATATTGGGAAACTAATAAGGCCACATTTAAGTAGTAATGAGTAAGAGTGAAAACTCTCAGACTCTTTTATCTGAAGTTCATATATTATCAACGTCATAGACATTGGAGATCATTTGATGTGTTATGTCATCATCATCATCAGCCCCATCTGGATATGTTGAGAAAGCCATCTCATCAGTTACTGTCAGCTTTGATTCCAGGAAATCTTTAGTTTCAGGTTACCAGATGATGTGTAGCTCCAGTCGATTTTGGTGCTTACTTTAGGTATATCACATGAATCCAAGAGTCTATTCCCTGGAAATTGGTAGTACCAGGTTTGGTTTAGTTCAGTTGCTCAGTCGCCTCCGACATTTTGTGACCCCATGGTCTGCAGCACACCAGGCTTCTCTGTCCATCACCAAATCCTGGAGCTTGCTCAGCATGTCTTATCTAGTCAGCAATGCCATCCAGCCATCTCATTCTCTGTTGTCCCCTTCTCCTCCTGCCTTCAATCTTTCCTAGCATCAGGGTCTTCTGCAGTGAGTCAGTTCTTCACATCAGGTGGCCAAAGAATTGGAGTTTCAGCTTCAGCATCAGTCCTTCCAATGAATATTCAGGATTGATTTCCTTTAGGATTAACTGGCTTGATCTCCTTGCACTCCAGGGGAATCTGGAGAGTCTTCTTCAACACCACAGTTCAAAGCATCAATTTTTTGGTGCTCAGCCATCTTTGTGGTCCAACTCTCACATCCGTACGTGACTACTGGAAAAACCATAGCCTTGACTAGATGGACCTTTGTTGACACAGTGATGTCTCTGCTTTTTAATATGCTGTCTAGGTGGGTCATAGCTTTTCTTCCAAGGAGCAAGCATCTTTTAATTTCATGGCTGCATCACCATATGCAGTGATTTTGGAGCCCCAGAAAATAAAGTTTCTCACTGTTTCCATTTTTTCCTCATCTATTTGCCATTAAGTGATGGGACTGAATGCCATGATCTTCGTTTTTTGAATGCTGAGTTTTAAGCCAGCTTTTTCACTATCCTTTTTCACTTTTATCGAGAGGCTCTTTAATTCTTCTCCTTCTGCCATAAGGGTGGTGTCATCTGCATATCTGAGGTTATTGGTATTTCTCCCGACAATCTTGATTCCAGCTTATGCTTCATTCAGCCCAGCATTTCACATGATGTACTCTGCATATAAGTTTAGTAAGCAGGGTGACAATATACAGCCTTGACGTACTCCTTTCCCAATTTGGAATTGTTCCATGTCCAGTTCTAACTGTTGCTTCTTGACCTGCATACAGATTTCTCAGGAGGCAGGTCAGGTGGTCCAGTATTCCCATCTCTTTAAGAATTTTCTAGTTGTGAACTGTGGCTTTAGCATAGTCACTGAAGCAGAAGTAAATGTTTTTCTGGGTCTCTTGCTTTTTCTATGATCCAAAAGATGTTGGCATTTGACCTCTGTTTCCTCAGCCTTTTCTAAATCCATCTTGAACATCTGGAAGTTCTTGGTTCATGTATTCGTGAAGCCTTGCTTGGAGAATTTTGAGCATTACTTTGCTAACATTTGAAATGAGTGCAGTTGTGCGGTTAGTTTGAGCATTCTTCAGCATTGCCTTTCTTTAGAATTCGAACGACAGCTGAACTTTCCAGTCCTGTGGCCACTGCTGAGTTTTCTAAATATGCTGACATATTGAGTACAGCACTTTCACAGCATCATCTTTTAGGATTTGAAATAGCTCAACTGGAATTCCATCACTTCCACTAGCTTTGTTCGTAGTGATGCTTCCTAAGGCCCACTTGACTTTGCATTCCAGGATGTCTGGCTCTAGGTGAGTGATCACACCATTGTAGTTATCTGGGTCATTAAGATCTTTTTTGTATAGTTTTTCTGTGTATTCTTGCCACCTCTTCTTAATATCTTCTGCTTCTATTAGGTCCATACCGTTTCTGTCCTGTATTGTACCCATATTTGCATGAAATGTTCCCTTGGTATCTCTAATTTTCTTGAAGAGATCTCCAGTCTTTCCCATCCTATTGTTTTCCTCTATTTCTTTGCATTGATCATTGAGGAAAGCTTTCTTATCTCTTGCTGTTCTTTGGAACTCTGCATTCAGATGGATATATCTTAACCAGTGTTGGTTAGCAGTACCTGATAAGGGCTTTTTCAGTAAGGTTGAAGAGAGTCTGTCTGGCTATGTCATTTTCACTAGAGAAAACCTCTAGGTTGCAAGGTATGATGCTTAAGTCTCCTAGGAGTGCACTGTGAAAGATTGCTCTACCAATCTTGTTTCTTTGTTTTTGGCCATGCTGTGTGGCGTGGGGGATCTTAGTTCCCCAACCAGGGTTCAGACCTGAGCCCCTGTGGTAGAATCATGGAGCTGTAACCATTGGACTACCAGAGAAGTACCAAGACATGGTTAGTTTTAATGTTAATAGAAACAGATCTTTACAATATTGGATTATGTCTCCTTTTGTCAGTTGCGGGTCAAAAGAGGCAAGAGGCAAGTGCATTGGGCATCCTGTGACTGTCTCAAAGGGTTAAGAGTATGAGTTACAAAAGAAAAGTTCAGTTCAGTCACACAGTTGTGTCTGACTCTGCAACCCCATGGACTGCAGCACGTCAGGCTTCCCTGTCCATCACCAACTCCTGGAGCTTACTCAAATTCATGTCCATTGAGTCGGTGATGCCATCCAACCTTCTCATCCTCTGTCGTCCCCTTCTCCTCCTGCCCTCAATCTTTCCCAGCATCAGGGTCTTTTCAAGTGAGTCAGCTCTTCACATCAGGTGGCCAAAGTATTGGAGTTTCAGCTTCAACATCAGTCCTTCCAATGAGTATTCAGGACTGATTTCCTTTAGGATGGACTGGTTGGATCTCCTTGCAGTCCAAGGGACTCTCAAGAGTCTTCTCCAACACCACAGTTCAAAAGCATCAGTTCTTCGGCGCTCAGCTTTCTTTATAGTCCAACTCTCACATCCATACATGACTACTGGAAAAACCATAGCCTTAACCAGACGGACCTTTGTTGGCAAAGTAATGTCTCTGCTTTTTAATATGCTGTCTAGGTTGGTCATAACTTATCTTTCAGGGAGTAAGCATCTTTTACTGCAGTCTGCAATCTCCATCTGCAGTGATTTTGGAGCCCCCCCAAAATAAAATCTGCCACTGTTTCCACTGTTTCTCCATCTATTTGCCATGAAGCAATGGGACCGGATGACATGATCTTTGTTTTCTGAATGTTGAGCTTTAAGCCAACTTTTTCAGTCTCCTTGTGCACTTTCATCAAGAAGCTCTTTAGTTCTTCTTCACTTTCTGCCATAAGGGTGGTGTCATCTGCATATCTGAGGTTATTAATATTTCTTCGAGCAATCTTGATTCCAGCTTGTGCTTCATCCAGCCTAGCATTTCTCATGATGTACTCTGTGTATAAGTTAAATAAGCAGGGTGACAATATACAACCTTGAAGAGTTCCTTTCCCTATATGGAACCAGTCTGTTGTTCCATGTCCACATCTAACTGTTGCTTCCTGACCTGCATACAGATTTCTCAGGAGGCAGGTCAGGTGGTCTGGTATTCCCATCTCTTTCAGAATTTTCCAGAATTTGTTGTGATCCACATGGTCAAAGGCTTTGGCATAGTCAATAAAGCAGAAATAGATGTTTTTCTGGAACTCTCTTGCTTTTTCGATGATCCAGCAGATGTTGGCAATTTGATCTCTGGTTCCTCTGCCTTTTCTAAAACCAGCTTGAACATCTGGAAGTTCACAGTTCATGTACTGTTGAAGCCTGGCTTGGAGAATTTTGAGCATTACTTTGCTAGCGTGTGAGATGAGTGCAATTGTGCGGTAGTTTGAGCATTCTTTGGTGTGCCTTTCTTAGGGATTGGAATGAAAACTGACCTTTTCCAGTCCTGTGGCCACTGCTGAGTTTTCCAAATTTGCTGGCATATTGAGTGCAAGCAATTTCACAGCATCTTCTTTTAGGATTGCAAATAGCTCAACTGGAATTCCATCACCCTGCTGTCTTTGTTCATAGTGATGCTTCCTAAGGCCTACTTGACTTTGCATTCCAGGATGTCTGGCTCTAGGTGAGTGATCATGCCATCATGATTGGGTTGTGAAGATCCTTTTTGTACAGTTTTTCTGTGTATTCTTGCCGCCTCTTAATATCTTCTGCTTCTGTTAGGTCCATACCATTTCTGTCCTTTATTGTGCCTATCTTTGCATGAAATATTCCCTTGGTATCTTTAATTTTCTTGACAAAATGTGGTCCGCTGGAGAAGGGAGTTGCAAACCACTTCAGTGTTCTTGCCTTGAGAACCCCATGAACAGTGTGAAAAGGCAAAAAGATAGGGCACTGAAAGATGAACTCCCCAGGGTTGGTATGTGCCCAGTGCTACTGGAGATCAGTGGAGAAACAACTCCAGAAAGAATGAAGAGATGGAGCCAAAGCAAAAGCAATACCCAGTTGTGGATGGGACTGGTGATGGAAGCAAGGTCTGATGCTATAAAGAGCAATATTGCATAAGAACCTGGAATGTTAGGTTCATGATTCAAGGCAAATTGGAAGTGGTCAAACAGGAGATGGTAAGAGTGGACATCAACATTTTAGGAATCACCGAACTAAAATGGCCTGAAATGGGTGAATTTAACTCAGATGACCATGATATCTACTACTGTGGGCGAGAATCCCTTAGAAGAAATGAAGTAGCCATCATAGTAAACAAAAGAGTCCGAAATGCAGTACTTGGATGCAGTCTCAAAAACAACAGAATGATCTTTTTGTTTCCAAGGCAAACCATTCAATATCACGGTAATCCAAGTCTATGGTCTGACCAGTAACACTGAAGAAGCTGAAGTTGAACGGTTCTGTGAAGACCTACAAGACCTTTTAGAACTAACACCCAAAAAAGATGTCCTTTTCATTATAGGGAACTGGAATGCAAAAGTAGGAAGTGAAGAAACACCTGAAGTAACAGTGAAATTTGGCCTTGGAGTATGGAATGAAGCAGGGCAAAGGCTAATAGAGTTTTGCCAAGAGAATGCGCTGGTCATAGCAAACACCCTCTTCCAACAACGCAACAGAAGACTCTACACATGGACATCACCAGATGGGCAACAGCGAAATCAGATTGATTATATTCTTTGCAGCCAAAGATGGAGAAGCTCTCTACAGTCAGCAAAAACAAGACCAGGAGGTGACTGTGCCTCAGATAGTGAACTTCTTACTGCCAAATCCAGACTTAAAATGAAGAATGTAGGGTAAACCATTTTCAGGTATGATCTAAATGATCTAAATTAGGTGTGGTCTAAAATTCAGGTATGATCTAAATCAGGTATGATCTAAAATTCAGGTATGATATCATTCAGGTATGATCTAAATCAAGTCCCTAACGATTATACAGTGGAAGTGAAAAATAGATTTAATGGACTAGATCTGATAGAGCGCCTGATGAACTATAGATGGAGGTTTCTGACATTGTTCAGGAGACAGGGAGCAAGACCATCCCCGAGAAGAAATGCAAAAAAGCAAAGTGGTTGTCTGAGGAGGCCTTACAAATAGCTGTGAAAAGAAGAGAAGCAAAAAGCAAAGGAGAAAAGGAAAGATATACCCATTTGAATGCAGAGTTCCAAAGAATAGCAAAGAGAGATGAGAAAGCCTTCCTTGGTAATCAGTGCAAAGAAATAGAAGAAAACAATAAAATGGGAAAGACTAGAAATCTCTTGCTAGGAAAAGCATCTTTTTTTCTTCCAGTAGGGCTCTGGCTACTGTTGCAGGGCCAGAGAGCGCCCTCTTCTGGTCTCCTGAGTCTTTAATTGAGGCTTCTGTTTATTTGTGGTGTTTGTTTTATATGAGAAATTCTTTCTTACTGGTGTGCGAATGTCTTCTAAGATTGTTTAATATCTATTTAAAATATTTCATCTCTGCCATTTAAGGGTACTTTCCTAGTTCCTAATGGTCTATGTTTGATGGTGAGAGAGGGGATTTTTCTTCGTTACATTAGCTTATAAAACATCTCCCTGTTTTTAATTCACGTCTCATTCATGATTCCTCTTTTCCTGGTGTCTCCTCAGTCTTTTAAGGATTTTGAAGAATAAAATGGTTCTCTTATTGTTTACACCTCTCTGGTTACTTAAGGCTGAGGACCACTCTGTGAAATCTAATTTGTTGTTCTTGGCTGTCCTACCTGTCCATGTGTATGTTTTAATTCCAGCTCTACCACGTGAGTGAGTCTGATAGGTACTTAAGTGCTCAGATGACCAGAATCCTCTCAACAGGACTGAGAGATTTTCCCTAGTATCCTTTCATTAGGAGACTTGAGGCTATTTTTAAAGATGTTGGTGTTTTACAGAGCCTACTATAGGGTTTTACAAATAAATACTACTCAAGAAATAGCTGTTTTTTATTTGGTTTTATTGTTGAAGCCTAGTGAAAAAGGCTTCTCCCTAATCTATGTAGGGAGAAGATAAAGTGGGACTTCCTCAGGGAAACTGGGGGGCAAGAAGAGTGTTGATTGACAGAAGTCTGTTAAACAGGAAGTATCAGAAAGTATATTTTTTGCATCAACAGGAAGGTTTAGATGACTTAACAAAACATCAAATGGTTATTAGACTCCAATAATTACCCTAATCTGTTCCTCTTACAATTATAATGTACTTGTGTTCTCTATTACATAACTAAAAATACAGTATACATATTAATGTTTTAGGTAATGTTATGTAGTAGACATAGCACTATTTAGTCAAATGCTTTTTAATTTCGGTTGATTTTATAGCATCTAACCCTAGAATCTCTATACTAAATGCTTTTCTAAAGCTATTGACTCTTCTCCCCATTTTACAAGGATAGTAAATTAAACTGAAAGTCCAGTTAGGAAATGACAGGTTGTTTACTTGTGAGAGGTTTTTCAGGAACATTCTTGATGGAGTGAAGTGAAGTGAAAGTCGCTCAGTCGTGTCCAACTCTTTTGTGATCCCATGGACTGTACAGTCCATGGAATTCTCCAGGCCAGAATACAGGAGGGGGTAGCCTATCCCTTCTCCAGGGGATCTTCCCAACCCAGGGATTGAACCCAGGTCCCCTGCATTGCAGGTGGATTCTTTACCAACTGAGCCACAGTAACTACATCTAAATTGCAATGACACCCTTAACTGCTTTATTTACCCTTCACAGGTCAAATGTACCATCATTGTATACCTTAAAAATGTACTCTACAATTGCAAAATGTTTCAGAACAAAAAAGCATGAGTGAGTGAATATGTCGTTCTCATGTGAGCTATACTGTGAACCTTAATTTCTTTATGGCCCAAATAAAGTTCATGTGAAATTACAGGTACAAGTACACTTCTGGAGTGCTGAAACTTAAGGAGTTATTAAGAAGATGCCAAAGCTCTGCCTTCTTACTGAGATCTTTGTCCATGTAGCAAATGTAAATTTGTTAGGAAAATAAATTTTTATATTAAACTGGCTCAGAAAAGAATTATTCTGACTTTTGTTTCTGTGGTCCTCGAACATCACCAGATAGTTTCCACAGTTTATTCTAACTATGCCTTGAAATCAGAGCCTTTGCCCTCAAATAAAGGAGACCAGATATAATATTGAAGTACTTTAAAAATTTATTAAACTGTATTTTGTCTTTATGGAACACATGTAATGAATATAACTTTTCTATCTTTACAGCCTGGCATAAAGATATTAGATCACTGATTCTAGAATTAACTCTTTGAATAAATGATATACTACAGCAGTGTAATATTATTCTGACTCTGTGCATCTTTTATAACTAATCAAGCACTTTATAACTTGTGGCAACATTACCTGTAGCTTGGGCAATAGGTCTATTACTACTGAGATGCCTGGGCCCTAGGAAGTACAGTTCTGTGCACGGCTTCTCTGACTTCTCTGCTACCTGGAGCTTTAAAGTGTCTTTTTATTAATCCAAAGAGTAATATATGCCAATGATAGAAATCCAAATAATATAGAATGGTTATGCAAGGAAAGCAAAGTCTCCTTCTGTTGCCAGATAAGCAATTCATCAATCCCTCCTCCTCAGAAGCAACTGTTAAATTTATTGAAAGTATTGTCTAGAAATGTTCTATGCATGTATAAACTAATAAATAATATAAATATATATATATAAATGTTAAATTTATATATCTAAAGTATGTATATGTACATATATACACAAATATATATCATACAATATAATTCTGTGTAAGTATAAACATACTGGGCACACTGTTTTGTCGCTTGCTTTTCTATTTAAAAATAGATCTTAGAAATTATTCTATATTAGCACAAGTATTACTTATTAAGGGCTTCCCTTGTGGCTCCAAAGGTAAAAAATCTGCCTGCAATACAGGAGACCCAGGTTCAATCCCTGGGTCTGGAAGATCCCCTAGAGGACAAAATGCCACCCACTCCAGTATTCTTACCTGGAGAATCCCATGGACAGAGGAGCCTGGTGAGCTACCGTCCATGGGTTCACAAAGAGTCAGACACGACTGACTGACACTTTGGCTTTTACATTTTCATTACTTATTAGCAAATATATAAATTGGACATATCCCTTGAATTGAAATTGCTTGATCAAAAACAATATGTATTTACAACTTTTAAAAACTTTTGATCTGCTTGGAATTTATTTTAATAGGAGTAAGGTGGGAATCTCCTTTTTACATTTCCAGATAGCTGCTAGTTTTCCCAAATTCTCTTTCTTGATTAATAAATCTGTCTCCACTACTCCAAAATATATAGTTGTTATCATATACTAAATTCCATATATATGTGGAATTCCATATATATATTTAGCCTTTATGCTGTCAATAAGCTAACCTATTCATCTTTTTAAATTACCATAGCTTTTATTTTAAGATCAGAGGTTGGTCAACTATATTTTCATGTTTACTTTTTGGCCTGTTCCTTAAAATTTATTATTATTTTTTTCAGCTTAAAAAGAAATCCTGTAATAGTCCCCCTCCACACTCCAGGCCCTCAACTTAATTTATGGATTGGTTTATGGAGATTTAAAGTCATTGTTTCCCTTATGTAATAACAGAGTATGCATATTACTTTATTTACATGGTTGTGTTATTTTTTTATATCTTTATGTGTTTTCATTTATTTTCTAAAATAAGATTATCTCCATTGCTTGATTTATCAGCTTTAAACAATACCCAGTGATAATCTGCCTTATAAAATTAGAAAATCAGTGTGCTTACATTTCCTTTATTCTTCTACTCAATATTTATTAATTAGATTGTTTTTCAACATATTTATTATTTACAATATTTATATTCTATTATTTCATCCAATCCTAGTTTTTCATAATTTCCATGGCTCTAATATTTGAGTGGAATCAACTATTATTTTTCTGATTCTTCTTGCATTCCCTCATGTTTGAGACGTTATTTTTCTTTATTTGTGGAAACTATCTGACTAGAAATGAAATTTCTACATCATCCTTTTGCTTCTGGAACCCTCTAGACTTGCTTCACTGATACTTGGCAATGAAAGTTTCTCATGGAAAGTGAACTCAGTTTATTATGCACCCCATCCCTAATGACTTGGTTGATTTTTTGGCTTGGGTACTCATAGTATCTTCTAAGTCCATCTTTGAAATCTCGTGGTTGACTGTTCAATATAACTTTTGGAGGGGGAAATTTAGCTTTTCGATCTTTTATTTCAGGAAAGCTTTTCCCTGTAATATCTTTTAGCAAACTTCTGTCTCATTTGTCTCGTGTCCTTTTAAAGCAACATCAGTTACACCTATCTTGGAGCTTTAATCTGTCATATTCTTAAATTTTTTCCTACTATTTTTGAGGTATTTTCTCTTTTTCATTTATGTTGCTCAGTTTTATCAATGTTGTTCTGCATATTCACGACCTTGTTTTCAGTAGTTTCGGTGCCCCCTTTTTTGATGCTTCTAATGTTTCATTCATTTAAATCATTTTATTTTTCTGTTTATTTCATTAGTTTTATGTAAAAGCTCCTTATGGCCTTCCTCTGCTTTCTTTATATGTTTTGTGGTACAGTTTTTCTGATGTAGTTTTTGGTTATCTTAATTTTTTTCTTCAAGTATTTCTTTATATATTTTGGTTCTTTTTGTTCCCTTGGGGTATATTCTTACATATTTTATGCTGGTTCATTTCTATTTATTATTTGTTTTAGAATTAAGACTTTTAAAAAGGGGGGAGGGAAAGCTGAGTCATTTGTCAAAATAACAAGATATGGCTCTTTGAAATAAGAGCATTGAAAAGAGATGAAAAGGTACATAGGAAAAATGAAACAGAAACGAATAGTGAACTGGTAGAGCTCAAAAACAAATGGGAGAGAAAAACAAAATCCTAATAGAAATGAAGACCTTAGATGCTAAACAGGGATGAAAATAGAGTCAGTGATGAGAAGAATAGACTTGGAAAGCCTTATTTTAGTGGACCAGTTTTTTTTTTTTTTTTTATAGATAGTATAGTGTAAGTGCTTTAAGAGTGAATGGATTAATTGTCTTTGTAGGCTTTATAAATTAAGGAAAAACCTCATCTGTGGGTTGGATTCTGCTGATATCCTGTAGAACTTCATATTGGGTCATGTTGAAAATTCCTGTTTCAGGATTTTTTAATGTACTGATTTAGTGTTTAGTTCTTACCTTGCCAAGAGCTCCATCTTTCTTCTCAATTCTCACCCAACAGGTGAATTTTTTTTTTGTTTTCCGTATGTCAGTTTTCCGTTACGTGGTTCCATCTCCTTTGCCACAGTTGGTGATCAGCTAGCAGTAGGGACTTGGAAGGGCTCTGCCACGTATCCAGGTCTTGCCTTTGTGAGTTAGGACTTGTTGCTTTCACTCCTCATCTGGTTCTCTTCCTGTCACCTGGAGATGTGAATAATCTGCCCTCCGCTTTCTCTCTCAGTGAGATCTGATACTCATTGTACTTGGCAAGCGTCTTCAAGCATGGTTCCGCATTGTGGCTACATACACATTTGTATTTTGTATTTCCGTTTATATTTCATATTTCCCATTTTTATTCACCTTGTCATTTTGTCTTTTTATCAAAGAAGAGAGCTTAGGCTTTGCCGCATTAACTAGACATCTTGACAACAGTCCTATGAGAAAGCCATTCCTCTGGACTAAGCATTGCTCTCTCACTGTCAGTCACCTTCTAGAAGGAAGATACTGAGTTAATGATATGGTGACACTTGCAGTTAGAAACACCAGAGCCCAAATTTATTTTCATCATGTTTTGAAGGACATAGAAAAGTGCCAGAGAAGCGTGAGTGGCAGCTGCCTGAAGGGGGAAGAAGAATTGCCTTGTTTCTCCAAGCACTGACTTTCATAGTGATAGCCACTGGCATACTCCTAATAATCTGTACTTCCTTGGTTCCTGAGACAATCCTGAACAAGGTAAGATGTTAATAGCCCCAGATCCATTGGTTGGTAAGACCTGGAATTAGCAGTGCTGTCCACAGATCAAGGATAAGCCCAAGGTGTTCAGGTGCTGACAAATTGCAAAAGTACCTTCCTACTACCCAGCTTACACTTTATGATTGGATCATACCCATCAGATCCTGGCCCTACATACAACAGCTGCTGAATGAATGAACGCTTTGATTCCCTTCTAGGACAAGGGCCAGGCCAGGCTTCAAACCTGGCCACTCATCTGGGGCCCTGTTGTTATTCCTCTATATTCACATGGCCTTCTACTCTTTGCCTCTCCTTTTCTGTCCATAACAAGGACACTGTCATTGGATTTAGAGCCCATTTGGTTAATCAGGATGATCTCATCTTGAGGTCCTTAAATACATCTTTGAAGACATCCCCCTTTTGTTAAATAAAGCCATATTCAAAGGTTCTACATGGATATATATTTTGGAGGCTATCATTCAACCCACTACATTTACAAAACATGTATTGGAGAATATTCTCGTGTGTGACAGACATACATGTCCATCAGTATTAAATCGATATATAGAAAAATTGTAAGCTGTGATGTATGTGAGATTTTCAAAGAGTTAGCTACAATCCCACATCCTTCCTGCCCACTCACCTCCAACATACTGAATTATTGCAGTCGTGGTTGAAAATCAGTGAATGGTTATAAGGCCACTTAAATGCCTATCTTTGAATATCGCCAGGATTTTACTTTTTGCTGTGCCTCACCCCCAAGGTTGAACTCCCCTAACATTGGTACTCACCCCCAGCTTCATTTAAACGTGCTCTATTCTTTTTGCGTTTTACTTTGTTGACCCATGTGGGCCTACACTTTGACACATTGCCTGGTCGTTGCTTTGACCATCAGTTTCACACATTGACTCAGCGGTATTGTGGGGTCCTGGGATGATTTCAGTACACACTGCATTTTCAATGAAGAAAATACTTGCAAATTCTGCTATTGTACCTAGACTCATTTTGTGGCAGTTCCGTAAACAGGTAGTGACAATAGAACAGTGGCCCCCAATTTGTTGAATGCAGAGCAGAGGAAGTTAGGGAACTGACCTATGTTTGGTAGAACAAAGTTTCATATCCAGATCTTTCTAACTCCAAAGCCCAACATTCAGCCACTATGCCGTAAGGCTCCCTTGGAAAGCAGTCACTTGAACCAGGGATGGGATTATGTCACTTCTGTGTGCCAGATTAATGAAACCCTAAAACAGGTAATCTCTGTGAGATCATGTGACTCTTCAAAATAGTATAGAGAATTAAATAAATTACTTTATCCAGAGGATTAATAACTTGATTAAAGAATTTTGCAGAAGCACCTAATGGATATAATTCTTCTGGCTTTCTGGTAACAAAGGCAGGCTGCCTTTAAGTTAAATTTTCAATGCCGTGCATGTTACACAATTCCTATAGGTGGTATAATGTTAGAAATAACCTCACTCAGTTAAAAAGGCATGAGAGGGCAGGGATAACAGTGGTGATCACAGTAAAATGAGGTACAGTCGAAGGCTCTACTATAAACAGCAAGAAAGTACGTTGAAATTATACTACACAGCCTAGAGACACAAAACATTTCATTTCCCTTTGAATGAAACTGGTCTGACCTTCACCATCCTGAAATAACAGGAAATATTGTTTCTCTGGTAACTGTATTGCATTTTAGGCAAGTAGTTAAGCAGAATGCTCAGCATGAATAAATACAGTTAGAAATTGTTCAGGCAGATTTCTATGAAGAGTGCATGTTAAGCAGTAATATAAATGTAAGAGCTTACAGCAAAATGAAATTTGTATTGTAAAGGTCAAACTTGCCTAAGAGAGATATTTAGGTAAACTATTGGGTGGAAAAACTGATTCCTATTTTGTTTTAATCGTTAGTAACGTATGGTGGCTGAGGTGATGGGTTTCAGCTGAGTGAATCTTACAGTATTATCTTGTGTTTGATTCAGCAGAATGTGGATGATTTTTGCAGGACTATGAAAAATGGCTGAATTCCCTCTTCCTGAGTCTGAAATTAATGACTGGAAACATTATCAACAAGGTAGGTTGTCAAAAGAATGGTGTAAGTACTTTATCTAGAAATGGTGTATTTTCCCTTAGATAAACATGGAGGATTTTATGGGATAGTTTAGGAGGACAAATTTATGTAATTTTGTACTCACCCACAATATTAGCTAAAAACAACTGAAGATAAGAATCAGATATATAAATATATGATATATGTGTGTGTGCGTGTTCTTCCTCAGTGGCTCAGTGGTAAAGAATCTGCTTGCAGTGCCGGAGCTGCAGGAGATGTGGGTTCAATTCCTGGGTCAGGAAGATTCCCTGGAGGAGGGCATGGCTACCCACTCTAGTGTTCTTTCTTGGAGAATCCCATGGACAAAGGAGCATGGCGGGCTACAGTCCATAGAGTCACAAAGAGTTGGACACGAGTGAAGTGACTTAACACACACACACGTATATATATATATATATGTATATATATACACACATACTGAACTTCAAGGAGATCAAACCAGGCAATTCTAAAGGAAATCAATCCCGAATAGTCATTGGAAGAATGGATGCTGAAGCCGAAGCTCCAATGCTTTGGCCACCTGATGTTAAGAACTGACTCATTAGAAAAGACCCTGACGCTGGGAAAGACTGAAGGCAGGAGGAGAAGGGGACGACAGAGGATGAGATGGTTGGATGGCATCACTGACTCGATAGACATGAGTTAGAGCAAGCTCCTAGAGATGGCGAAGGACAGGAAAGGCTGGTGTGCTGCAGTCCATGGGGTCACAAAGAATTGGACATGACTGAACAACAACAACAGTGTGGATAAATCTTTGCCTGATTCCTGGATTTGAAGTATACTGTCTAGGCTCATTCCCCAGTAAGAAGACTGGCTGGGGTCATAAGAACTTGTAGTAGGACCAGAAGATCCCTAATATCACACCTGGACTGGTGGATGAGCCCTCAAAGATCACCTTTGCGCTTGGGCAATTTTATACTTACTTACCTAGTCCTTAAATTTATCAGGCATTTATTGAACCCTACTATGTCGCTCTTCTAGAGATGTGGAGATCAGTGAAGCATAGTTACTGCCTTCAACGCTGTTTTGGGACAGTGGGCATGGTGATCAAGTAGATAGGCTAGTTACATTTTAGAGCGTTAAGGGAACCCTGAAGTCGTGAGGGAGCCTAGCTGATTCCACTCTATCTAATTAGAGGGAGGGGAAGAATTGAGGGGAATCTCGAAGGAGTTGCGGTCTGTTGAAAGAGTTTGCGGTTGTAGTTGCGGGACTACAGAAGTTATTTAAACTTCGGGCCTGTTTCTTCTTCTATAAAACATTGAGAGACGGTCCCACCTATCTTTCTGGGTTGTCTGTCTTTCTGGGTTGTCTTGAAGATTATATGAGAGGTGTGTGAGAAGTCTGGCGCTTTGTTAAGTATGGTTAAGTTTTCATTATGATCACTTTTGGTCACTTTCCTTAGGATTTAAAAACAAAAGCCTCTTAACTCCTTCCTGAGGGCAGGGAGCTTCTGAAATCTCTGTGAAATCCGACTAGCCTTACCATTTTTGTCTGATACCTGTATGAAGTTAAGGTATAAGTAATTTCTCAAGTAGGTGATTCTGCTCAGAGAGTCAATGGCTTAAAAGTGAATTGTTGACCCCATGCACATCTAGACTATAAAGAAAAACTGTTAATCTAGTGTTGAACTTTTTGTTCTTTCCTGTCTCTTCCTTAGTCATTCAGTTATGTCTGACTCTTTGTGACCCCATGGACTGTAACCCACTAGGCTCCTCCGTTCATGGGATTTCCCAGGCAAGAATACTGGAGTGGGTAGCCATTCCCTTCTCCAGGGGAATCTTCCTGATCCAGGATTCGAACCTGGGTCTTCTGCACTGCAGGCAGATTCTTTACTGTCTGAGCCACCAGGGAAAGCCTGTCTTACTCTCTGCCTTACTCTCTCTGCAGCCCCTTTTCTCTGTAGAACACCACAAGTGTCCGCTGTTCCTGAGACAGCCATTGGTGTCGTTTCCAGCTAGTCTCACACATGAAAACACCCAAGGGAAGCATTTTTAAAGTTTGTTTAGATATGATTAATCAGCTCAGGACAGTTGTGTGAATACTGGATAATGATTTTATTAGAAGAACCTGAGAAAGTAGTTTTCTTGGGGATTGATCCTTGTTTTATTGGCTGGAGCACTCATCCCAAACCTTTTGATCCAGTTTAGTGAAAAGGTTAAAGTGAACCCATTTTCAAATGGTATATCTTCACTAGATATAATTTTAAGAGCTCACAATCAGGTATCTGTAACTCTAATATCTGTTTATTTATTTAAATCAACTGAGATCTTTGGGCATTTACAGTGCATATTGGTATTTCGTATTTTCTGCCCGGGATTTCTTTCTTCACTAGTATGTCCAGTCCTATGATAATCATGGTCTCTTCTGAACCTGCTGCCTCCCTGTGAAAATTTTCCTTGCTTGCATCCTAGTAGCTTCCTGTTCTGGCTCTAAGTTATGGCATAGATTGTCATCTCTACTCATCAGCTCCTCAGTTGGTGGAGAGTGAAATAGCTGTCTCTGTCCTGTAATTCTCTTAGTGTCAGGAACAGCTAATATTAACAATTTCTCTGAATATTATAGTTCTTCTAAGCTGCTTAGAATAAAATTGGGATATCATTTCCTAGAGGACTCTGACATAGCTTTCCAGGGCTGTTAAACCATTTTAGTTCATTGGGAAGATGCATCAGAAGCATATTGTGAAAGTTATTCATACATGAAAGAAAGAATATTGAACTTGATGGGTTACATCATCTTTTAGATAAACTTCATTTTTCTCTGCTCTCTTTTGGCCCATGTACCAGTGAAATGAAAGATTGTTGTAGAACCACAATTACAGGAAAAAGGGGAAGCACTGTTTTTGTAAAAGCAACTCTAAAACATAGCTATTGAAAGAAGTTGTCTTTAAAAAATTTAGAATAGACCCATCTAAATTCTCAGTTTAAAAAGACTTACTAATACAAATACCTAAAAGGTTTTAGATAATTGTCGATGCTATTGAATAAATGTTGAATGAGACAGCAAGGTATCTTGAAATTGGGTTATGATTTATTGTAATTATTTGTGGGCTTTTGGTTTCTCATTTTAGGTAGTGTACCTCCTGCAGGCAGGAATGGGCTTCATTGCCCTCATCATAGTTGAGAGAAGACTAGAAGCTCCTGTCTTTACAGGGAAACGTGGGCTGGCTCAGCCTTAACCGGCAATTTCAGATCTGTTTGCCTATTGGTTTATTTTTACCTAATCTTTTTCAAGACTTTCAGAATCACTCTGTTATATAGCAGATGATTTTGTCTTTTTAATCTAATCTGAGGGCTTTAGATATTGAAGTATGGAGGGTTTTTTTTTTCTCCTTTGCATTTAGTGTTTTGACAACAGTTTTTGTTTTAAACCTGTTGCTTTTTATGATATTCTTTTAGTTTTTAATCATTTTTATTTACTAAATGATCTGAGATGTTTATCTTTTTCCTTGTGTTTATATATTAGTCATGATTTAATGTTATCTCTCTAAGACTGAAGAATCTACTTGATGTCTAGGCGATGTAGATAGGAGTATGCTTTCTCTTTATTCTACTTCCTCTCCTCATATCACCAGAGGTAGATTATATTATTATCTTTTAAATTGTTATGGTCTGTAACATTTATATTCTGTTCCACTTATTCTCACAGGTGTATAGTGTCTTTATAGTGATTTCTCCGCTTAATTCTAAGTTTATGGGATATCATATTACAGTAATTGTTTTAAAGAAGGGCTCAAAGAAGCTATGCTCCTGAGTTTTTGCATGTTTCATATTATCTGTGAATGACCTTTATACTTGATAACTTGTTCAGATTGAACATTCTTGGTTTATATTTTCCTTTCCCAAGAACTTGGTAAATATTGCTTTATTGCCTCCTACAGTAATTTTTTTTTAAAGTCTGAGGTCAGTCATTTTTTTTTTTTTAAATAGGGGAATTGATTCTTTCTTGCCCTCACCAACCCCTGTCCCCACCACCCCCACCCCCCAATACACACACACAGAAAGCTCTGTCATTAAACTCCAGAGAGTTTCTCAGGTTAAGAGCTGATCATTCTAAAGCAACTTTTCCTGGTATACAGTGTACTCATTTTACCTGTACACAATGAATTCATTTTTACCTATATGCTTGATTTTTCCTTTACTTCAAAGAAATGTTCTTTTGTTTTACATTTGGATATTTATTGTTATATTTCTTCTTTAGGAAAGTCAACTATATCCATGTTGTATCTCCTTTAGCTCCATAACAGTACTGTCCTTTCAGATACTTAAATGTCATTGTTCTATATTTTTGTGCTTTTGGAAATGGTTTGTTTTTTCCTTCTGAGAGCTTTAATGTGAACTTCATTGTTGTAGAGTTTTATTTTTCTCTCTTCCTTTCTTGGACTTTGACTCAGCACTTTACATTTGTTTTCTGATCTTTTCTCTTGAGGCCTACTGTGTCTTATCTGAATCAGCTGTTTGATGTTCGATAGTATAGAGGAGAGTTAGTTTGACTGCAGCAGGAAGTTTGGATTTTAGACCAAACTTTAGATTTTGAACATATTTCCATGAGCATTCTACCCTAAGTATATAGTAAACCAATTCTGTGTAACCTAGCAGTCTTTCTGGCACCTAGTGAAGCCATAAGCAAATTCTGTTTCTTTCTGTCTTTTTTCCCCCCTCCTTCCTTCTCTTCCCTCCCCTCCCGTCCCCCTGCTTTTCCCTCCCCTTTTTTTTCTCTCTGGCTTTCTCTCTCTCTCTCATCTTTTCTCTCTCTCCCTTCTCTCCCCGTCCTTTCTTCTTTTTCCCCTAATTTCTGCAGGGCTGCTTCCACTGATAATTTCTCTACAACCACGTTTCACCCACAGCAGCTCTTTTGGAGAGATGACATGTATGAATGCTTTCATATTCAGCTTGGCAATATCTGCCACAGTATAAAGTGAGGTTTACCGAGAGCTGCACAGCTCCTGCCTGAAACCCCGGAGGCTGTCCAAGCGAAGAAGGCCTCTCTGTCTTGGCATATCCCGCCTACGGTGGTGAATGCTTCGCTGTGCTCAGGCCTAAAGTGGCTTCTGTCTCGTGGAGCTCTCCGCTGTCTTTGTGTGGTTTTACTGTGCTAGGCAGCCACTGTGGTCTAGCTCTGTGGTTGCTTCTTCGTTTGTTGTGGTTTATGGTTGTGGTGGTTTCTAAGTGTATTAGTTATCTTTCATTATGGAACGAAGCACCTCGAAACTTGGTAACTCAAATCAACTGCAAAGTGTTACTTCTCCCAGCTCTGTTGCTTGACAGTTCTGCTGATCTTGCCTGGGTTTATTTACATGGCCTCACTCAGCTGGTGACTCATTTGCAATGGCTGAGAAAGCTGGGATATTGTGGTCTCTCTCTCCATGTGGTTTCATCCTGGCTATCTTCATGGCATGGTTATCTCAGGGTTCCAGAGGGCAGGAAGCTTCAAGACCTCTCATGGCAGAGGCTAGAAAGTCTCATAGCAACTTTGCTGCATTCCATTACTCGAAGCAAGTCAGAAGACCAATCCAGTTTCAAGAGGTGGCAAAGTCGTATTGTAACTGGCATATAGTTATAGAGTTATAGAAGGGATGATTAATATTTTTCCTCTATTTGGGCAAACATTGTGGTTCATTTTTTGATTTATGTTTCTTCACCCTGTTTTCATTTGGTTTAATGGTTAAGAAAGGAACAGTTTTACACTGTTGCCTTTATAAGAAGTCAGCTATTATTAGTTTTAATGGTGATTAATATTAATATACCTTATTTATAATAATATAGCACCTTTTAATTTTTACTTACTAAAGACCATAAGGTTTAACATAAGAAATGACTCTTCTGTTTGTTGTTAATAGCTCGCAATCATAGTGCAAGAATTCTGAGACTTGAAATGGGAAAGCTTTTTCCAGTTTATATAGTATGGGATAATGAATTTTAGGCTGGAGACCAGGAAGGCAGTCTTCTGTTTCAGATTCTAATCCTAGCTGTGTGATCTTAAGAAAATAAGTTTACTTTTGTTTCTCATTTACTAAAGTGAAGAGGTTCTAAACTTTAAGGTCATAGAATTTACCTATGAGGTTTCTTAAAAATTCAAATTCAGTCTCTCCCTTGAAATTCTTACTTGATAGGTCCAAGATAAAATCTAAGAATCTGATTTTTAAAATAAGCATTTTATATGATCCTGTTGTGGGTCATCTGTTGACCATATTCTGAGGAATACTTTACATCTTAGTTTTCACAGAACTTTGAAAACCTCATCAGCTTCCATTTGCAAAATTCTATTGATTATTAAATGTATATTTAAAATCTGTTATTTGAGCAATGATAAGCTGTTTAATTACCTGCCTCACTTAAAATGTGAGAATAAACATCCTAACTTGGGCCCAGTGTTTTCACAGCTACCATTATAGAAATGAAAGAAAAATTAGCTTCTCATGCACATCATTAGCATCTGTTGATTAAAAAAACTGTACATTTTAAAAAATTCTCATCTTTGTACTATACTTTTATTCTCTGCCATGCAAAGTGGAAATCAGTTGACATTATACAACCCACCCCAGTATTCTTGCCTGGGAAATCCCATGGACAGAGGAACCTGGCAGGCTACAGTCCATGGGGTTGCAAAGAGTCAGATACAACTTAGAGAATAAACAACAGCAAATAATTACTCTTATAGATCTGGGGGCCAGTCTTTAATAAGTTAAAAATTTCTACTTTCCACAGCCTAATATGTGAAAGTTTCATTCTCTGTGCTAGGGAAGCTATTTCTCATGACTCAGACGTATCTACTTCAAAGTTAATTTTAAGCAATGGACAGTGGAAATCATTAAAACAAAGCTTGCACATATAAGGTGCTAAGATTTTTAGATAAAATATTTTTAAATATGAGAAAATAGAGTTCAGTGACTTTTAACATCAAATAGTTCAAGTTCAGTGTCACCAGCATATCATCATAGATGGGCTTTGGGTTAAGGATATATGATTTAATAATAATGTATCCAGAACTAAAGAATATTCACTTACAGGGGGTATTGTAATTTTTTTTTTTCTCAGATTTTTGCAGGCCATAGTTTTAGTTTGTGGGCCATACAGAAACAGACCATGGGTCACTTTTGGCCCTCAGGTAGTAGTTTTAAGGTCCTTCTTTATTATAAAGGGCTTCCCTTCTGGATCAGCTGGTAAAGAATCCGCCTGCAATGCAGGATACCTGGGTTCGATCCCTGGGTTGGGAAGATTTCCCTGGAGAAGGAAATGGCAACCCACTCCAGTATTCTTGCCTGGAAAATTCCATGGACAGAGAAGCCTCACAGGCTGCAGTCCATGGGGTCACAAAGAGTTGGACACGACTGGGCAACTAAACAGCAAGTGAACAAAAAAAAAAAAAAAAAAAAGACAGCAGTGGTGATCAAAGACCTCATACCAGTAAAGTCTCAGACCCAGAATATTTTATAGGAGACTTTTACCAAAAATTAAGTAGTAGAATCTCTCTATATTATACAGATTGTTCTAGAAATTAGAAAAATATTAAATCCACCCAACTTATTTAGAAGCTGCTGTCACCTTGGTTACAAAGTATAAGAAATAAAATTATAAGCCTGTTTCATGCGTGAGCCTAAATAATAGAATCTAAGTAAAATATTAAGAAAGTTTAATAATAATAAAATAATAGCTGACATTATTATGTATATCTAAGTAGAATTAAAACCTTTATACGACAAAATATCCCAAAATGTTGGAAAAAGTATAATAAATCAACTCAGGCGCACAACTCAACTTTAAAGAAGTAAAGGAAATCAGTAATGATCCAAAATGGAGGGTGGTAGGGCTATTGAATGCCAAAGAAGTAAATCTGATTTGATATTGTGGTTGTCTTAGAGACTGGATACTCGTTTCACTGACCAAGGGACTTGGTAGTCAAACAAAACAGGCTATCAGCAGTGGGAAATTTGAACTCAGAGATGCTGATATTAAACCTTCAAGGGACTATATGCTGTATGAAAAATGGAGCAGAAAAATTCTGGCATTTTCCCAGTCTTTTGTTATTTCACCAGCATAGAAAGAAAACTTTTTTTCATAGTAGAAAAAAATTCTTCTCGTATAATTCTTAATTTGTGAGTATACCCTAATGCATCTATACATTTTTAATTGACATAAAAATCAGTCCTAATATAATGCTATCCCTCTAGTGCTTCAGAAGAAAATGTAAAATCACATAAACTGCACACACAAGGTTATGTTGAGTTCCTGCTAATAATGTGTCACTAAAGAGATTGTAACCTCCAAAATATATAACACACATGGAAATAATCAAGCATATGTAAGAATCAGTGGTCAGTAAAATTTAACCCTCAAAAGGTTCAGATATAATTCATGTGAAATTTATACTATAAAAGTAGCATGTTTTAGATTCTTAAGGACTTAACTGTCAAAAGAAATGGGAAGAAAACATGAGATTAAACAAATATAACATGAGAAGTTCTAACAGCTGAGTTCAGCAATGTCACAGGATACAAGATAAACATATAAACATCAATTATGTGTTTATATACTAGTAATGAACCCATGGACACTGAAATTGAATGATCACTTATAATAACTTAAAAATAATGAAATACTTCACTGTAGATCTAACAAAACTTGTGCAAGACTTGTATGTTGAAAAGTATACAATGCTATACAAAAGTATACAAGAATATCTACAGAAATAGAAATATCTATTCATACATTATTGGAGAAGGAAATGGCAACCCACTCCAGTATTCTTGCCTGGAGAATCCCATGGGCAGAGGAGCCTGGTGGGCTGCCGTCTGTGGGTTGCACAGGGTCAGGCATGACTGAAGTGACTTAGCAGCAGCAGCAGCAGCATTCATACATTATAAGCCTCAGAATAATAAAATATCAAACCTCACAAATTGATGAAAGGGTTAATATATATCCAAGCAATATCTTTTATAGATACAGACAATATTATCCAAAATTTACATGGAAAGAAAAAAGAACTAGGTTAGCTAGATCTATTTTGAAATAAGAAGACTAAAGTGCAAGGGAGTCTATCTTTCCAATTTGAAGAGTTATTTATAACTAAAATAAATATCCCTACCTTGAGAACTACATGAACAGTATGAAAGGGCAAAAAGATAGGACACTGAAAGAGGAACTCGTCAGGTCAGTAGTTGCCCAATATGCTACTGGAGATCAGTGGAGAAATAACTCCAGAAAGAATGAAGAGACAGAGCCAAAGCAAAAACAACACCCAGTTGTAGATGTGACTGGTGATGGAAGCAAGGTCCGATGCTGTAAAGAGCACTATTGCATAGGAACCTGGAATGTTAGGTCCATGAATCAAGGCAAATTGGAAGTGGTCAAACAGGAGATGGTAAGAGTGAACGTCAACATTTTAGGAATCAGCAAACTAAAATGGACTGGAATGGGTGAATTTAACTCAGATGACCATTATATCTACTACTGTGGACAAGAATCCCTTAGAAGAAATGAAGTAGCCATCCTAGTCAACAAAAGAGTCCAAAATGCAGTACTTGGATGCAATCTCAAAAATGACAGCATGATCTCTGTTTGTTTCCAAGGCAAACCATTCAATATCACAGTAATCCAAGTCTATGCCCCGACCAGTAATGCTGAAGAAGCTGAATGGTTCTATGAAGACCTACAAGACCATCTAGAACTAACACCCCAAAAAGATGTCCTTTTCATTATAGGGGACTGGAATGCAAAAGTAGGAAGTCAAGAAACACCTGGAGTAACAGGCAAATTTGGCCTTGTAGTACAAAATGAAGCAGGGCAAAGGCTAATAGAGTTCTGCTAAGAGAATGCACTGGTCATAGTGAACATCCTTTTTCAACAACACAAGAGAATACTCTACACATGAACATTACCAGATGGTCAACACTGAAATCAGGTTGTTTATACTCTTTGCAGCCAAAGATGAAGAGGCTCTATACAGTCAGCAAAAACAAGACCAGGAGCTGACTGTGCCTCTGATCATTAACTCCTTATTGCCAAATTCAGACTTAAATTGAAGGAAGCAGGGAAGTCCACTAGACCATTCAGGCATGACCTAAATCAAATCCCTAACAATTATACAGTGGAAGTGAGAAATAGATTTAAGGGACTAGATCTGATAGACAGAGTGCCTGATGAACTATGGATGGAGGTTCTCGCCATTGTACAGGAAATAGGAAGCAAGACCGTCCCCAAGAAGAAGAAATGCAAAAAAGCAAAATGGCTGTCTGAGGAGGCCTTACAAATAGCTGTGAAAAGAAGAGAACCAAAAAACAAAGGAGAAAAGAAGAGATATACCCATTTGAATGCAGAGTTCCAAAGAATAGCAAGGAGAGATGAAAAAGCCTTCCTCAGTGATCAGTGCAAAGAAATAGAGGAAAACAAAAGAATGGGAAAGACTAGCGATCTCGTCAAGAAAATTAGAGATACCAAGGGAACATTTCATGCAAAGATGGGCTCAATAGAGGACAGAAATGGTATGGACCTAACAGAAGCAGAAGATAATAAGAAGTGGCAAGAATACAGAGAAGAACTGTACAAAAAAGATCTTCACAATCCAGACAATCACGATGGTGTGATCACTCACCTAGAGCCAGACATCCTAGAATGTGAAGTCAAGTCAGCCTTAGGGAGCATCACTACGAACAAAGCTAGTGGAGGTGATGGAATTCCAGTTGAGCTATTTCAGATTCTAAAAGATGATGCTGTGAAACTGCTGCACTCAGTATGCCAGCAAATTTGGAAAACTCAGCAGTGGCCACAGGACTGGAAAAGGTCAGTTTTCATTCCAATCCCAAAGAAAGCCAATGCCAAAGAATGCTCCAACTACCGCACAATTGCACTTATCTCACATGCTAGTAAAGTAATGCTCAAAATTCTCCAAGCCAGGCTTCAACAGTACATGAACTGTGAACTTCCAGATGTTCAAGCTGGTTTTAGAAAAGGCAGAGGAACTAGAGATCAAATTTCCAACATCTGCTGGATCATCGAAAAAGCAAGAGAGTTCCAGAAAAACATCTATTTCTGCTTTACTGACTATGCCAAAGCCTTTGACTGTGTGGATCACAACAAACTGTGAAAAATTCTGAAAGAGATGGGAATACCAGACCACCTGACCTGCCTCTTGAGAAACCTGTATTCAGGTCAGGAAGCAGCAGTTAGAACTGGACATGGAACAGACTGGTTCCAAATAGGAAAAGGAGTACGTCAAGGCTGTATATTGTCACCCTGCTTATTTAACTTATTTGCAGAGTACATCATGAGAAATGCTGGACTGGATGAAGCACAAGCTGGAATCAAGATTGCTGGGAGGAATATCAATATCCTCTGATATGTAGATGACAGAACCCTTATGGCAGAAAGTGAAGAAGAATTTAAAAACCTCTTAATGAAAGTGAAAGAGGAGAGTGAAAAAGCTGGCTTAAAGCTCAACATTCAGAAAACTAAGATCATGGCATCCGGTCCCATCACTTCATGGCAAATAGATGGAGAAACAGTGGAAACAGTGTCAGACTTTATTTTTCTGGGCTCCAAAATCACTGCAGATGGTGACTGCAGCCATGAAATTAAAAGACTCCTTGGAAGAGAAGTTATGACTAACCTAGACAGCATATTAAAAAGCAGAGACATTACTTTGCCAACAAAAGCCTGTCTAGTCAAGACTACGGTTTTCCCAGTAGTCATGTATGGATGTGAGAGTTGGACTATAAAGAAAGCTGAGCACTGAAGAATTGATTCTTTGAGCTGTGGTGTTGGAGAAGACTCTTGAGAGTCCCTTGGACTGCAAGGAGATCCAACCAGTCCATCCTAAAGGAAATCAACCCTGAACATTCATTGGAAGGACTGACGTTGAAGCTGAAACTCCAATACTTTGGCCACATGATGTGAAGAGCTGATTTATATGAAAAGCCCCTGATACTGGAACTATTGAAGGCGAGAGGAGAAGGGCACGACAGAGGATGAGATGGTTGGATGGCATCACCAACTCAATGGAGATGAGTTTGAGTAAACTCTGGGAGTTGGTGATGGACAGGGAGACCTGGTGTGCTGCCGTCCATGGGGTTGCAGAGAGTCGGACACGACTCAGGGACTGAACTGAACTTACTGATAACTAAAATAATAATAACTATGTGGTAATGGTGGTGGGATAGACATAGACATTGTAACAGAATAGAGACCATAGAAATACATACAAACGTGCCTTAGTTTTGACAAATCTGCAAAAGCAACTTAATAGAATTAAGATAGAATTTTCATCAAATAGTGCTGGGACAATTGGACATCCATAGGTTAAAAAAATAAATCTTCAACCTAAGCCCCATACTTTGTAAAAGTTAAAATGAATCACAAGCTTAAGCATAAGACATAAAACTATAAACTTTTAGAAGAAAACATAGAAAAATTTTAGGACCTGATACTAGGCAAATGTTCGTAGTTTTGACACCAAAGAGCAATCTACAATAGGGAAAATTGCTATATTGGACTTTATCAAAATTTAAAAATTTTTGCTCTCTGAGAGAACCTGTTAAGAATATAAAAAGACATTTTCCAGAATGGGAAAAAGCACATGTTTCTGACAAAGTAGTAGCCACACATTAGACAAAAGACTAATATCTAGGATATATAAAGAACTCTCAGAATTCAACTGTAAAAAATATCCAAACAATCCAGTTAGTACAAGGGCAAAAGGCATAGACATTTCATTGAAGGTAAACAAATGTCAAATTTAACACTTGAAAAGATGTTCAACATCAGTAGACAACTGAGGAATTCAAACTAAAACCACATGATAATATCAGTATATACCTATCAGAATGGATAACATAAAAAATTGTGACAGCAGCAAATTCTGAGGAGAATACAGAGAAACTGGATCAATCATACATTGCTGATGGAAATGTAAGATGGTACAACCACTCTGGAAAATAATTTTGACAGTTTCTTTAAACTGAATATGCAACTACCATGTGATATAGCAGTTATACTCCTAGACCCTTAAACCAGATAAATGACTTAGGTTCACATAAAAATCTGTACACAAATGTTTATAGTAGTTTTATTTGTAATAGCCCCAAACTGGAAAAAAATAGATTGAGCAAATTGTAGAATATCCATATCAAGCAATACTACTCTTCAGTAAAAAGGAAACAGCTACTGATATACTACAACCTGGATGTATTTCTGGTGTCTGCCTGCAATGCAGGGGACCAGGGTTCGATCCCTGGCTCAAGAAGTTCCCCTGGAGAAGGAAATGGCAACCCACTCCAGTATTCTCATGTGGAGAATTCCATGGACAGAGGAGCCTGACGGGCTACAGTTTATGAGATTGCAAAGTGTTGGACATGACTGAGCAACTAACATTTTCAGTTTCACTTTTCATGCTGGGCTAAAAAAGCCCATCTCAATAGGTTGCATACCGTATGCTTCCACTTATATAACACTCTTAAAATGACGAAATTATGGAGATGAAGACTAGATTAGCAATTGCCAGGCATTGGGACAGCAGGGAAGTAGATATGATTATTAAAGTCAACATGAGGGATCCTTGTGATGATGACACTGTTCTGTGTCTTGACTGTATCAGTGTCAGTTTTTTTATCATGTGTCAGCAATTTTTATCATGAATAGATGCTTAATTTTATAAAATCATTTTCCTACATCTACTGAGATGATCATATGATTTTTCAAACTTAATCTTTTGATGTAGTTAATTACATTGATTTTCAGATGTTAAGTCAGCCTTCTATTACTAGAACAAACCAGATTTGATCTTGACATATTATCCTTTTCATATTATCCTTGTTGCTATATTGCTCTAGTTTTGCAAAGTGTTACCACTGGGGAAAACTGGATGTTTCTATATTATTTCTTACAACTGCATGTTAATCCAAAATTAGGCCAGACCAGAATAATGGAGTGGGTAGCCTTTCCCTTCTCCAGGGGATCTTCCCAACCCAGGGATTGAACCCAGGTCTCCCCCATTGCAGGCAGATTCTTTATCAGTTGAGCCACAAGGGAAGCCCAAGAATACTGGAGTGGGAAGCCTATCCCTTCTCCAGTGGATCTTCCTGACTCAGGAATTGAACTGGGGTCTCCTGCATTGCAGGCAGATTCTTTACCAACGGAGCTATGAGGGAAAAGCCCTAAAATTACATTAAAAAAGCTTAATTAAAAAACATAAGACAACAATGCAGAGGGAGCCAAATAAGAAAAATGTGATTATTCTGGGTTGAATTGTAGATATGGATGCCCAGTGGATCAGAGTCGGTAGTGGCAGGAATACCTTTTAGTGTATTCCTTTTTCTTGACATAGGAAAATTTACAAGTCATAAATTTATATCTTGATGATTTATCACAAAATGGACCCATCTACATAACTACCACTCAGATTAAGAGCTCGGATATGACCTGACACCAGAAATTCCCTTTGTGCCCCTTCCTTTCACTACTCCCTGTCACGCTTCCAAAGGTTTAAGTTTAAGTATCATAGATTAGTTTTGCCTGTTTCGAATTTCATGAAAACAGAATCATACAGAAATTATTATTTTGTGTCAGGCTATTGTAAATCAACATTACATTTTTGAGATTCATCCATGATGGTGCATGTAACAATAATTTGCTCAGTTCTGTTGCTATGTAATATACTATCATGTTGTTCATTTGATCAGTTGTGTCTGACTCTTTGCCACCCCATGAACTGCAGCATGCCCAGCTTTCCTGTCCTTCACTATCTCCCAGAGTTTGCTCAGACTCATGTCCATTGAGTTGATGATGCCATCCAACTATCTTATCTTCTGTCACCCTCTTTTCCTCCTGCCCTCAATCTTTCCCAGCATCAGGGTCTTTTCTGATGAGTTGACTCTTTGCATCAGGTGGCCAGAGTATTGGAGCTTCAGCATCAGTCCTTCCAATGAATATCCAGGACTGATTTCCTTTAGAATTGACTAGTTTGATCTCCTTGCAGTTCAGGGACTCTCAAGAGGCTTCTCCAACACCACAGTTCAAAAGCATCTCAATCTTCTTTATGGTCCAACTCTCACATCTGTACATGACTACTGGAAAAACCATAGCTTTGACTATACAGACCTTTTTTGGCAAAGTAATATCTCTGATTTTTAATACACTGTCAAAGTTTGTCATAGCTTTTCTTCCAAGGAGCAAGCATCTTTTAATTTCATGGCTGCAGTCACTGTCTGCAGTGATTTTGGAGCCAAATAAAATAAAGTCACTGTTTTCATTTTCCCCCCATCTATTTGCCGTGAAGTGATGGGACTGGATATCACGATCTTAGTTTTTTGAATATTGAGTTTTAAGCCAGCTTTTTCACTTTCCTCTTTAACCTTCACCAGTATACTATCATATAAACCATAATTTACCCACCCCACTCTTTATGAACTTTTAATTTTTTCCTCAAATTTTATGAATAATGTTGTCATGAAAATTATTTTTTTCCCATGTGATTTTCTTTTTACTGTGTATAGGTACAAATTTACCTTAGATGAATAAATGAAAATGACATTGCATTTCTTGTAAGACAAGCCCAGTGATGAATTCCCTCAGCTTTGTTTATCCTCCCTTTGGAAAGCACAGTTTTGCTGGATGTAGTATTCTTGTTTGGCAGTTTTTTTTTTTCTCTTTCAGTTCTCAGTAAGAATCTTGGGGCACACGCTCCTCTCTCCTTCCCCTGAGGGAGAGGTGTGGAGCTGTATCAGCCTCTCTCTGCTGTTCTGCAGGTACTTTGTAGCAGCAATGTGTTGCCCAACTCTCTTGTATTTTTCAGCAAACCTGAGGCATCTAGAGATCTAGAGTATATCATGTCCCATCAGTGCTCTGAGGCAGGAGAGAGATACCAGTCCTCAGGCAGCCCGCAGAAAAATGGAATGCTGGATATATGTTCCAACTCTGTCTCTCTCCGGGTAGAAGTCAAGAACTGTTGTTTTTTTCCCCCTGCATGATGCACTGCGCTGGGGGATGGTCTATGGGGAGTGAGTGCCTCGAAACAGTGCCTTTGTTCTCAGTAACTTCCAAGCCGGTGCTCTTTCTTAACAGTGCTTAGATTAAGGCAAGACAGAAACCAGTCTTTCAGGAAGCCCCCTCGCCCTCAGTCTAACTGTTAGACATAGGTTTCTGTCTTCTCTTTCTCTCGCCAGGGAGAAACTGAGCTCTGGGAATCTTCTGATTGTGCCATGTTGAGCAAGGGGAGGAATTATGGTGAGTGTCATGAGTTTTCCTTCCCTCTTTGGGCTTTCCTGCTGTATAGAAGTCTATTAGTTGGCTTCTGGGTCTCTCACAAAGGGAATTGGTTCCTGTATTGTTGTTGGGTCCGTGTCTCCATGAGGGGAAAGAGGGTATCGGACTTGCTGCTCTGCTCTTGATTATTCTTACTCTTGATTCTCTCATTGTTTTGGCTTTGTCTGTTTTTGCACCAATATGTCACTGTCTTAATTAGAGTAACATATCCAGTAGTGTAAGTTTTCCAATTTTTTTAAATGAAGTCAGGGTTATTATTAATCTTTTAAATTTCCATATAGTATTTAAGTTAGCTAGTTTTCGTGTGTACACATAGGTACACACACACACACACACCAGCTGGCATTTTGTTTGGAATTTCCTTGAATCTTTAGATAAAGCATGAAAACTAACATCCTTACAATATGAACTCACAATATGTGAACATACCTCATCTCACTGTTTATTTAGCTCTTTATTTAATTTCTCTTAGTAATATTTCATGGTTTTTACATAGTTCTCATTAGATATTTTCCAAGCTCTCAGGTATTTTTAAAGATCTTATAAATTTTTTTTAATTTAAAATTTTAAATTTAAATTCTATTTGTTATTCATATTTAGACACAAAATAGATTTTAAATGTTGTGATTGTTTGAAAGTCATGTATTAGTTCTAATAGTTTATCTGTTGAATTTTTTGGACTTTTAGCATACTTATTATACTACCTGGAAAATAACAGTTTTTTTTTTCTTCCAATCTTTTTCTTATTTTTTCTTGCCTTACCGTATTGCAATAGCTAGTACAGTGTTATTAGAATTGGTGACAGCAGACATTCATATCTTGTCCTCATTCTTGGATTAAAGTTTTCATTATTTTACCATTCAGTATAATTTTTTCAGTAGGATTCATAGATACCTTTTTACACAATAAACTGTTCCTTTTTATTTCTAGTATAGTAGCAATTTTTATCATGAATAGATGCTTAATTTTATAAAATAATTTTCCTGCATCTACTGAGATGATCATATGATTTTTCAAACTTAATCTTTTGATGTAGTTAATTACATTGATTTTCAGATGTTAAGTCAGCCTTCTATTACTAGAACAAACCAGATTTGATCTTGACATATTATCCTTTTCAAATATCTTTGTACTTTGCTAGTATTTTTTATAGTATTTTTACATCTTGAATCCCTATCTTAGGGTCTGCTTCCGGGAAGCCTCATATCAGACTGAGAATGTATAATTTAGGATAAAAAAAGTTTCAAGTCACAAAAAATCTCAGCCCTGATTAAAGAAATAGTGGCTTACTTTTGTCACACAACAGAGATTACAGTGCTTAAATCTGATAGAATTAATCCAAGTGCTTTGTGATGCCGTCTGGAACCTAGCTTTTTTCTAACTTTTTTCTTCTCTCCTTTTTAACTACATGGTAGTTATCTCATGCTGTAACTTAGAGCAAGGAAAGGAAGAGGAGTGGGCAAGGCTTTCCCTAAGTGAAGCTATCTATGTATGAGGAAGGGAAACTCCGAAGCATGTATCCTATTTTGTTTCTTTGTCCAGGACTGTGTCATGTCTCATATCTAAGGAAATCACTGGTAGAGGAAGTGCAGTTCCTATGACTGGATTGAATTAGTCAGATTCATCTTCTAGGGCTAGAGAGAGAGTCTGAATTTTCCTTGAAATCAGAGATCTATGTGTGCCACAATGTTTGTGTTCTTTTAGCTAGGAAAAAATAGGGGAATCATATCTGCTACAAATAGTTCAAGAAAGAATAATTTTTGGAAATTTGACTACATAAAAACTTGTAAATTTCTATTCAATGAAGGGAGCCATCACTAAAGTCAACTGACAGAGGTAAGGCTGAGAGAAGTTAATCTGAGAACTCAAAAACTAAGAAGGGATAATATCTAGAATATTTAGTAAATGTTTATTAAAAAAAGAAGAAACTAACAGAACAATGGTTAAAGCAGAGACTATAGATTGCAACAACTCCTTTGGAAAATAGTCTGGAGATAGTTTAATTTCATATGTGTAGATACCAGGACCCATCCACTCCACTCCTGTGGAACTTTTAGTTTCTAAGAAGGCATATATAAGCTTGATTACTTGCAAATGATTTGTAGAACGGGGCATTGTAAAAAACATAGGTATCTATCTCTAGGGGAGCAGATGGGAGAAATGCTGTGGATATTCACAGGGGTAACAAATTAAAGACAGAGTTATGTGGAGAAATCTTTCAAACATGAGGAAAGATTGAGAGGAAAATGTAAGATAACAAAAGACCTGTAACATGATATAGCTGGCAAATTTAAAACATAAACACACAACAAAACAGTACCACTTTTCAAATATACCTGCATGTTTAGGAAAGGTGCTAAATGTATTCAAGTAATGTCTTACAGGTGGAGGAGTTGATTAGAAATGAAGATTGAAGATTAGAGGAAAAACAAAGTAAAACAGAGACCTTGCATGGACAGTTGAATGGCTGTGTCATGAATTTGGAGTCCAGCTGATTCAGTTCTTTGCATTCTAGTTTATGTGTTTACTTTCTAAGTCCAATTAAGATTCTAGTTTGCATGCTAGCTCTTAGTTAAGCATACCCACTATTTTAAATATTGGTTGTAAAGAGAGTCTACATAGAGACTTTTGAGTAATTATTTAATTTGTAGAAGCGTGTATACCAATATAAGTCCTCACTGTAAACAAATGAATATCTTCTTCCAAAATCACGCTTTTAAATTATCGATGGGGATATGTTGTCTTTTCCATTTGGTCTCAAAGGCTTTAGTTTGTAAAACACCACAGTCAACTTCACCTGTCATTTTACTCAATATAAGTTCGATTTTGCTCTCTACTTTCTTATTCTCCTTTAAAAATCAATAACAAATGTTTTGTTATTGAATAACAAAACTATTCTGGAATAGTGATCAGGTTTTCACTATGTTTTTCCATTTTTCATGAGAATGATGTTCATGAAGAAATTTGGAAGAATTATATCTTGATCTGAAGACATATTATAGCTGAAGATTTGGCTGGTGAATTTAAGCTATGGTTTAAAGCTGACCACACTAAGTTCACCTGTTAGAAAATTCTGAAATTCATTCTGCAGTGTGGGAATGAGAAGATTTTTGATGTAAGTTTTCTTTAGGTAAATTTCCCTGTGCCTTATATAAATCTAATTTATTATCTTTCTGATGAAATTACGATTTGAGTTTTTAGAATTGATTGCTTATTGTGTGTCAAGACATACATGTTATTTTATTAACCATGGATAAGTTTGCCTGACCCACGAAGCTCACCAAAATTCTAGTGATGGCAAGACCAATTAGTTAATGCTGACTAGGAAATTGCTACTCAAAATGTGGTTTCAGTCAATAGAACTACCTGGGGATTTTCAGACCTACCAAAACTCAGGCTCAATGACATACCTAGTGAATAAAAGTTGTATTATAACATGATGCCCAGGTGATTATTAAGTACCTAAAGTTTGAGACTTTCTGGCAATCTTTCCTTGGCATCTAGACAGTGATGTCAGGTTGAAGAATAGCTGTTTTAAAATTTAACCTATTTTTACATAGTCATCCTTGCTTTTCTGATTATTTCTATCATTCATCCATTCAATAAACATTTAGTCAATAGTTTCTGTATTTCAGGCTCTAGATCAAATTGCCAACAGCTGCTGGATCATCGAAAAAGCAAGAGAGTTCCAGAAAAACATCTATTTCTGCTTTATTGACTATGCCAAAGCCTTTTGCTTTGTGGATCACAATAAACTCTGGAAAATTCTGAAAGAGATGGGAATACCAGACCACCTGACCTGCCTCTTGAGAAACCTGTATGCAGGTCAGAAAGCAACAGTTAGAACTGGACATGGAACAACAGACTGGTTCCAAATAGGAAAAGGAGTACGTCAAGGCTGTATATTGTCACCATGCTTATTTAACTTATATGCAGAGTACATCATGAGACACGCTGGGCTGGAAGAAGCACAAGCTGGAATCAAGATTGCCGGGAGAAATATCAATAACCTCAGATGTGCAGATGACACCACCTTTATGGCAGACAGTGAAGAGGAACTAAAAAAGCCTCTTGATGAAAGTGAAAGAGAAGAGTGAAAAAGTTGGCTTAAAGCTCAACATTCAGAAAACTAAGATCATGGCATCTGGTCCCATCACTTCATGGCAAATAGATGGGGAAACAATGGAAATGGTGAGAGACTTTATTGTTTTGGGCTCCAAAATCATTGCCAATGGTGACTATAGCCATGAAATTAAAAACACTTGCTCCTTGGAAGGAAAGTTATGACCAACCTAGACAGCATATTAAAAAGCAGAGATATTACTTTACCAATAAAGGTCCGTCTGGTCAAGGCTATGGTTTTTCCAGTGGTCATATATGGATGTGAGTTGTACTATAAAGAAACCGGAGCACTGAAAAATTGATGCTTTTGAACTGTGGTGTTGGAGAAGACTCTTGAGAGTCCCTTGGACTGCAAGGCGATCCAATCAGTCCATCCTAAAGGAGATCAGTCCTGAATATTCATTGGAAGGATTGATGCTAAAGCTGAAACTCCAATACTTTGGACACCTGATGTGAAGAACTGACTCATTTGAAAAGACCCTGATACTGGGAAAGACTGAAGGCAGGAGGAGAAGGGAATGAGAGGATGAGATGGTTGGATGTCATCACCGACTCAATGGACATGAGTTTGAGTAAACTCCGGGAGTTGGTGATGGACAGGGAGGCCTGGAGTGCTGCAGTCCCCGGGGTCGCAAAGAGTCGGACACGACTGAATGACTGAACTGAACTGATGCCTTGAGTGTTGTGAATAGTGCTACTATGAACATAGGAGTACATATATCTTTTTGAATTATAGTTGTGTTAATTAGGGAAGTTTTGTGTATATGGAAAGCATTCAGTAAATTCTAGCTATTTCAGTAGGGTCAAAGGGTCAAATTTTATACCTAGGAACTAAAGCAAGATAATGGCATGGGAAAACCCTGAACTCACCTCTGGGCGTGGATTAACAAACTAAAGCTACATATGAAACAATATCCTCTGATAAGAACCTGAAAACTAGCTCCACAACAAAGGATAAAAGATACACACTGAAGTGGATAGAAGGGGCAGGGACAGGCTATTACCAAAAATTCTTCCCCTGGCATGGTGACTGACAACTGGCAAGAGGGAAGGGTCTTTTAATAATCAAAGACCTCCTCCCTGAGGAGCAAGGGGTTTGTACTCCACATTTGGGTCTAGTTACCGTATCACAATACAAATTTAATACAGTATTGTTGTATATAGCTCTCCTCGTCTGTCAGAAATGAGTCCACCAGGTTCTTTTTCTTTTGGGTCTGTCAGAAATGAGTCCATCAGTTTTTTTTTTTTTTTCTTTCTGTACATAATTCACATTATGTATAAATCACTTAGTTTTCTAGCACTTAGGAAAAGCATCTTTTTTTTCCCCCTTGAAACTCCAACTCTGTAATAGATTTATCCCCAGCACAGTCTCTCTTTGTGGAGAAGGCAATGGCACCCCACTCCAGTACTCTTGCCTGTAAAATCCCATGGATGGAGGAACCTGGTAGGCTGCAGTCCACGGGGTCGTGAAGAGTCGGACACGACTGAGCTACTTCACTTTTACTTTTTACTCTCATGCATTGGAGAAGGAAATGGCAACCCACTCCAGTGTTCTTGCCTGGAGAATCCCAGGGACGACGGAGCCTGGTGGGCTGCCGTCTATAGGGTCACACAGAGTCGGACACGACTGGAGCGACTTAGCAACAGCAGCAGCAGTCTCTCTTTGAGGAGGAGAGATCTTATTTGGTTTGCTTCACAAAGTGGCTGACTTCCCTTTGCATCTTGGTGAGCAGAGGTGAATATTCTGTAACTGAATTATCCAACCTCCTGAAATGCAGCCATTGTGCTTTCTTAGACCTATTTGATCTCGCTCATCTCTGTTCCCATATGATTTTCTTACATTTAGTGTATTCATTATTGCAGCATGGGAAAGGGAGCTGGGTCATGAAAGAAGAACCAAAGACTATGCAGAACAGAGTTGAAATTATTAATATGTTTGTTCTAAAAAATGTGGGAACACCTTTTTAGAAATATATGTTTTTCGATGGGCAGTTCTTCCATCCTAGGCTGAGGCCCATTCTCTATGTAAATGGATACCCTTTAGGGTCTGCTTTCCTACAACAAAGAGGTGCTTTGTCTGTGCCAGAAGTTAGGGCTCCAAAAATGATAAATACAAAAATTTTTTTGGTGTTTTGTTAGGGACATAGTGTGATACCAAAGAGACGGAAATAACAAAACTCATTTGTCAAAGTTCAGATTTATCAGTCCCAAGAACTTGCATATCTTAATGACACAGATGATGCCTGATGCTTTCTCGCCTGTTACAGGATTTAGCAACCTGGTTCTATTGTCTTGATTTATCATGTGGGTTATTTTAATGTGTGGAAATCACCTAGAGGAAAAAGTTCTACCATACAGAGGGGATGCTCTGATTTTCTAAAGAAAGTGAAAGTGAAGTTGCTCAGTCATGTCCGACTCTTTGCGACCCCATGGACTGTAGCCCGCCAGGTTCCTTCGTCCATGGGAGTTTCCAGGCAAGAATACTGGAGTGGGTTGCCATTTCCTTCTGCAGGAGATCTTCCCAACCCAGGGATCGAATCCGGGTCTCCCACTTTATAGGCAGACGCTTTACTGTCTGAGCCACCTTTTCTAATTGCTTACTAATTATGTGTTCTGGAAATCCTGGGAGTGGATAACAGGTTTTTTTTTTTTTTTGGCCTGGGTTTTGTTTTGCTCCCTTTTGCTTACTTGTGATGTTGTTTTTCTGATGCTTAAATTTTATGTTAGGTCTCTTTAGCGTGTTTGACATCAATACCATGAAATTTGAAGCCAAACTTGGCTAAGTAAAAACAAGTGAAGAATTGGAGTTATGATCTTGACAATTTAAACAAAGGAAAATTTGCTTTAACCTTTGAAAGGAAACGTTGGTTTCAAGGACACATGATTATTTCTGCCTAGTTGTGTGTATTACTTTTGTCCCTTTTGTTTAAATCTCCATTTTAATGGTCGACCTGCACTCATTCTGGCTTTCTGGCATTGTATTCATGTCTAACGAACTCTTAATGGAATAAAATTGCAAGGCATAGAGTGAAATAAAAGATGGTGGGTTAGACTAGCAGTCTGGGTAATACATAATCAGAATTTCGAGTATCTGTTAATCACCAAATCAGAATAGATCTGTTTAGCATACAATGAAATTTAGTTTACAGTACCTTGATGGATTTAGTGTCATCTGGACAAGAAATTTTTACTTGGAGCCTTGTTTTTTTCTACTGAAATACTGACATGCTCTGGGCTGCTACGCAAGTATTTTAGGGAGTCCTTCAGTGGTATTTTACTTATTTAACATTCACATATGACATTACATCTGAAAGCTAGATATAAATAACCAAGAGTTTGATAAATAACCAAATTGAGTAGTAGCACCTTGCATTTTTTATTATTATATAATTTATAGGGTGTACAATATAATGATACATAATTTTTAAAAGTTCTGCTTCACTTATATTACTATCGATTATTGGCTGTATTCCTTGTATTGTCCAAAATATCCTTATAGCTTATTTTATACCTTGTAGTTTGTACCTCTTAATCCCTTACCCATAATTGTTCCTCGCCTCTTCCCTCTTTCTATTGGTAACCACTAGTGTTATCTATATTGGGCTTCCCTGGTGGCTCAGAGATTAAAGCATCTGCCTGCAATGTGGGAGACCTGGGTTTGATCCGTGAGTTGGGAAGATCCCCTGGAGAAGGAAATGGCAACCCACTCCAGTAGTCTTGCCTGGAGAATCCTATGGATGGAGGAGCCTGGTGGGCTACAGTCCACGGGGTCACAAAGAGTCGGACACGACTGAGCGACTTAACTTAGTGTTCTTCATATTTATGAGTCTGCTTCTTTTTTGTTACATTCACTAATTGTTGTGTTTTTAGATTGCACATATAAGTGATGTTGTGCAACATTAGGCTTTCTATGTCTTACTTTGTGTGGATCACAACAAACTATGGAAAATTATTAAAGAGATGGGAATACCAGACCACCTGACCTGACTCCTGAGATATCTGTATGCAGGTCAAGAAGCAACAGTTAGAACTGGACATGGAACAACAGACTGGTTCCAAATAGGAAAAGGAGTACATCAAGGCTGTATATTGTCACCCTCCTTACTTAACTTCTATGCAGAGTACATCATGTGAAATGCTGGGCTGGATGAAGCACTAGCTGGAATCAAGATTGACAAGAGAAATATCAATAACCTCAGATATGCAGATGACAGAACCCTTATGGCAGAAAGTGAAGAAGAACTAAAGAGCCTCTTGATGAAAGTGAAAGAGGAGAGGGGAAAAGTTGGCTTAAAACTCAGCATTCAAAAAACTAAGATCATGGCATCTGGTCCCATCACTTCACGGCATGTAGATGGGGAAACAATGGAGACAGTGAGAGACTTTCTTTTTTGGGGCTCCAAAATCACTGCAGATGGTGACTGCAGCCATGAAAATAAAAGATGCTTGCTCCTTGGAAGGAAAGTTATGACCAACCTAGACAGCATATTAAAAAGCAGAGACATTACTTTGCCAACAAAGGTCTTTCTAATCAAAGCTGTGGTTTTTCCAGTAGTCATGTGTGGATATGAGAGTTGAACTATAAAGAAAGCTGAGCACCAAAGAATTGATGCTTTTGAACTGTGGTGTTGGAGAAGACTCTTGATAGTCCCTTGGACTGCAAGGAGATCCAACCAGTCCATCCTAAAGGAAATCAGTCCTGAATCTTCATTGGAAGGATTGATGCTAAAGCTGAAACTCCAATACTTTGGCCACCTGATGCGATTCATTTAAGCTGACTTATTTGAAAAGACCCTGATGCTGGGAAAGACTAAAGGCAGGAGGAGAAGGGGACGACAGAGGATGGGATGGTTGAATGGCATCATCGACTCAATGGACATGAGTTTGAGTGGGCTCCAGGAGTTGGTGAAAGACAGGAAAGCCTGGCGTGCTGCAGTCCATGTGGTTGCAAAGAGTCATATACAGCTGAGAGACTGAACTGAACTGAACTGTCTTACTTATTTCACTTAGCACTATGCTCTCCAAATCCATCCATTTTGATGCAGTTGGCAACATCTTTCTTTTTTATGACTGAATAGTATTCCATTGTATCTTGTACTTTTCATAGGAACATCTTTCAGATTTTCCTGTGAGGCTTCTACACTACCACTTAAAATAAGGAGGCTTCTGTTTTCTAAGATGTGATCCATTAAAAAGGTCCAGATTTCTGGTTGATAAGAGAATTCTTGCAGTTGAATACATTGACTCCAAGGAGTTTCATAACAAAAGAAACCTGCAGTGTGAGAGCTGTATGGGAGTAAAGTGACAGGAATAAGAGAACGTAAATGTGAACTCAAAAACACATGTGACTGGAGTGAGTAGAGAAACTGATATTCATCATGATTATCCTGAATTTACCAAGAGAAATCCAATTATGATTGCTGTCTTTCGATTAAGAACATGAAATCCATTTTGGAAAATTTGTCAACCAAATAAATAAGTAAATAATTAAAAACCTTTTGATACGCAAAACTTTTGATATAGTCTCTTTATCAGCAAAACTTAGCTTCCTGAGCAGTTTTTTCTTCTTAAGAAGGAGAGTGGAAACTACAACTCATGGGCTGTATTTGGTCTACAGATGTGTAGATTCACTGGAATGGAAGCTTTGAGTTTGTCACTCAATCCAGCTATAGCCCAGGTCTATGCCAGTGGGTAAGAAGACTGCTTTAGGATCACACCCAAAAAGAAGAATACAAGTTTCCTATGTATTTTCAAACAAATAGCTAAATAAAAACCCATACCACCCCAATTCCTTTCCTCATTCAGTTAGTTAAAATTTCATTTTCTGTAAAAGCTAAGAAAAATTGTTGGGTTTTACTTTCAGTTTTATTTTCTCAAAACTAAAGTATGTATACCTTCAAGTGTATAAAATGAGTAGTGAAAAATAACTAAAACAGTTGCAAGAATGTAGATTTGAAATGATCCAAAGATTTTTTTTTTTTGAAAGGATTGCTTTTAATAATCCAGGAGGATTAGAGGCATGGAAAATTCCAGAATTTAAAATATCCCAGGTCCTCAATTCAGCTAGTGTGAAAGAAGCATAGTACTCAGGAGTTCTTCACCAAAGAACCTCTTCCTTCTTCTTGGGGTTGTTCTCTTCGACTTTGTGGGGAGAATGTGAGAGACGAGAGGGGGAGATGGCTGGTCCTACTAGCCTGCTGCACAGATCCCCCCATGCAGACAGTGTCTGGGATAAGAAAGTGGGCTAGATGTTAAATATTTCATTTAAAAACAAAATTTGTGAGAGCTGAAGAATATTCCAGTTCTGTTGAGTATGTGCAGTGGCTTCTTTCTGAATAAATGGCTTCGTATCCCTTAGAGGGATGTTTGCTGTCCAAGCTTCTGACTTCTGGCCCCCCCCCGCCTTCCATATTGATCTGTTGCCCCCCTGAGTTAACTGCTGCCTTCGTGCTCTTGTTCCACTTTCTGTAAGTAAATGTGCTCTCAGGAAGGGCCCTGGAAGTTATTTATGCTAAAAGCTGAAACTAAAGGAATGATTAGGAATTCAGTAATGAGTCATGAAATAGAGAAAGGACATGGGACTTTCTAACCAGCTTGTTTTCAATTTATGTGATATAGATTCATATAGACCATTTGTTTCCAAAGTGAGAAAGCTGGGTGAGCATTCTAGGAGGTGTTCAAGATAATCTACATTAGAGCATGTATACACATGCACACAAACGCACACTCAGACTCATGTTTTAAACATACATTTCTGTGTATGGTTTTATAATATATATAATATGCTAGCACTTAAGGGGCTAGCACAAATGGGGCTTCCCAAGTGGTTTAGTGGTAAAGAATCTGCTTATGAATGCAGGAGATACAGGACACACAAGTTCGATCCCTGGGTTGGGAAGATCCCCTGGAGAAGGAAATGGCAACCCACTCCAGTATTCTTGCCTGGAAAATCCCATGAACAGAGGAGCCTGGTGGGCCACAGTCCATAGAGTAACAAAGAGTTGGACATGACTGAGCATGCACACAATATATAAATGAGCATATATATAGTGATTTGTGATGTATGTATGTGTCAACTTGACTGGGATAAGGGATGCCCAGATAGTTGGTAAACATTATTTTTGGATGTGTCTGTGACAGTGGTCCCATAGGAGGTTAACATTTGAATTGTTAGATTGAGTAAGAAGATGCTCTTACCCATGTGGGTAAGGGCATCATCAAGCCTTTTAGGGCCCGAATAGAACATGGAGGCAGGAAAAGTATCAGTTTGCTCTCTGCTGGAGCTGGGACATCTATCCTACCCTGACCTTAGGCATTGATACTCCTGGTTCTTGAGTCTGCAGACTTAGACCAGGACTGGGAGACCATTGGCCTCCCAGTTCTCAGGCTTCAGGGGTTGGGTTGGAGTTACACTACCAGCTTTCCTGGGCCTCCAGCTTGTAGATGGCAGATTGTATCACGTGTCAGCCTCCATAGTTGCATAAGCCAAGCCCTCCTAACCAAACTCTTTCTGTATTCTGTATATTACATATTCTACTTGTTCTGTTTGCTTGGAGAACCCCGACAGACACAGGTGACATAATCGACAATTTTTTTTTTCCTGATTAAACTTATGTGAAATGTTTTGGAGATTACTTATTTAGATGATCATCTGTACCTCTGACCCCTGTATGTGCATGCTCAGTCATGTCTGACTCATTGCAGCCCTATGGACTGTCAGGCTCCTTTGTCCATGGAATTCTCCAGGCAAGAATACTAGAGTGGGTTGCCATTTCCTTCTCCAGGGGATCTTCCCAACCCAGGGATTGAACCCATGTCTCTTGTAGTTCTTGCATTGGCAGATGGATTCCTTAACCTCTGAGTCACCTAGGAAGCCCCGATCATCTGAATGCTTGGCCATAAAGCTGCACTTGTTACTCGGGGCTGGTGCACTGGGAAGACCCAGAGGAATCGGGTGAAGGGGGAGATGGGAGGGGGGATCGGGATGGGGAATACATATAAATCCATGGCTGATTCATGTCAATGTATGGCAAAAACCAATACAATATTGTAAAGTAATTAGCCTCCAACTAATAAAAATAAATGGAAAAAAAAAGCTGCACGTATTTTTCAAATATTTGGTATAATACTTATATAATGAAATTATTTGTCTTTATAATTCCTCTTTTGCTGTCTCTCTTCTCACACTTTATCATGGTCCACTGTGTTCTGCTGTGTCAGACGGGCAGATTGGCAAGTGGTTTTTAGTTCAAGTCTGGAGTTTTGGCCTCTGGAGACTTCCCTTACTCTTTTCACATCTCAGCTATCTCTGTAAAAAGAATGTTAGTTAGATTTAATCCAGTATTTCCAGGAGGTTTAAAAAAAAATGTGTCATGTATACCATAATTCTCGAAATGGAGCATGTTACATTTCAGTCAGGGAAAATGTTTTCTTATTATCCTCCTATTTTGTTTTAATATGCAGCTGAATAAATTCCTCCTTATTACTCATTTTTTTCTTAATTCTGAACTATCACTGTCTGTTCATTCTTCCAAGGAAATTTGGTATTAATTTTGCCAAGTTTGAAAGAAAGTGCCATCGAATATGTGTGGATTAGTGCTAGGATTGCTACACACTTTAAGGAGATGTCTTCCAGTCATCTCCCCTTCTCATAGCCAGAGAGCTACTCTGTCTCACATAAATAAAAATTTCAAAGTCATCATTTCCTCCACGACTGGCATATGTGTTTATAACATGGAAGTACTTATGTTTCTAACATTTACAGAAAAGTTAAAAAATATTTGAGGATGAGCATTGTTCTACCTCAAACATTCTATTTGCTTTATCATGTATCTTATCAATCCTCTGTCAATTCATATCTTATTTTTTGCATTTTAATGTAAATTCCAGATATCAGGAAAGTTCCATATGAAAACTTCAGCATGCGCCTCATTAATCAGAGTTCAATATTTGTTCTTTTAGTTAAAATTTAGATACAATTAAATGCAAAAATAAAAGTGTATATCTACTGAGTTTTGAAGAATGCTTGCTTGAATCTCTATCAAGATGCTGCATATTATCACTCCTATCAAGATGTTAAATATTGCTACCACCTAGAAATTTTCCCCGAAAGTGAGAGGAGGCTCTTTTTATTTGTCTGATTTGCAAAGTCATAGTACACAAAGCAACTCTATGGATAAGTAATGCTTTTGGCCACAAATAACAGAAAACCTGACACGCAGTGACTATCAAGTAGAGTTAAACTGTCACGTAACAAGTCTGGAGGGAGGCAGCTGTTGATATTAATAATATCAAGGGTTATGTCTCTGGAATTCTCCTGATTTTTACCTGTAAGTTTCAAGTAGCTGCTGTAACTCCTGGCATCATTCAACAATATTTATTTATTCAACAAATATTTATGTATATTATAAGCACTTTTTTTGTTTGTTTTAATTTATTTACTTTTATTTTTTTATTGAAGTATGGTTGATTCAAAATGTTGTGTGAATTTTTGCTCTACATCAAAGTGTCTCAATTATATATATATATGTGTGTGTGTGTGTGTATATATATATATATATATACTCATATATATGTTCTTTTTTATACTCTTTTCTTTTCATTAGGGTTTATCCTGGGACATTGAGTATAGTTCCCCATGCTATACCTTAGGACCTGGTTGTCCATCCATTCTAAGTCTAATAGTTTGTGTCTACTAACCCCAAACTCCCAGTTAATCCCTCTCCCACCACCCCCACCCCTTTTGCAACCACAAGTCTCTCTTTATATGTGACTCTGTTTTTGCCTAATTTAATTTCATATTTGTTCATTTGTGTCACATTTTAGATTTCATGTATAAGTGGTATCATATGATATTTCTCTTTTTCTTTCTGACTTACTTTACTTGATAAATCGGATAATGTATGATAATCTCTAGTTGCATCCATGTTGCTACAAATGGCATTATTTCTTTTCTTTATGGCTGAGTAGTATTCCATTGTATATATGTACCATACCTTCTTTATCCATTCATCTGTCAATGGACATTTAAGTTTTTTCCATGTCATGGTTATTGTAGATATGCTGCTGTGAACACAGGGGTGCATGCATCTTTTTGAATTAGAGTTTTGTCTGGATTTATGCCCGTGAGAGCAATTCCTAGATCATATGATAACTCTGTTTTTAGCTTTCTTAGGAGCCTCCATACTATTTTCCATAGTTCCTGAACCAACTTACATTTCCACTAATAGTGTAGGAAGGTTCCCCTTTCTCTACACCTCCTCCAGCATTTGTTATTTGTAGATTTTTTAATGTTAGCCATTCTGACTGGTGTGAAGTGGTACCTCACTGTAGTTTTGGTTTGCATTTCTCTAATAATTAGTTATCTTAAGCATCTTTTCATGTGCCTACTGGCCATCTGTATACCTTCTTTGGAGAAATGTCTATTTAGGTCCTCTGCTCGTGTTGTGATTGGGTTGTCTGTTTTTCTCTTATTGAGTTGTATGAACTGTTTGTATATTTTGGAACTTAATCCCTTGTCGGTCTCATCATTTGCAATTATTTTCTCCCATTTCATAAGTTGTCTTTTTGTTTTGCTTATGGTTTTCTTCACTGTGAAGAAGCTTGTAAGTTTGATTAGGTCCCATTTGCTTATTTTTGTTTTTATTTTTATTGCCTTGGGAGACTGACTTAAGAAAACATATGTGAGAGAATGTTTGGCCTAGATACTTTTCTAGGAGTTTTATGATGTCTTATGTTTCAGTCTTTAAGCCAGTTTGAGTTCATTTGGTGTAAGATGTGAGGGTGTGTTCCAGCTTGATTGATTTACATGCAGCTGTCCAACATTCCTAGTACCACTTACTAAAAGACTGTCATTTCTCCGTTACGTTCTTGCCTCCTTTGTCAAAGATAAATTGACTGTAGATGTGTGGGTTTATTTCTGGACTCTCTCTTCGGTTCCATTGATTCATGTGTCTATTTTGGGGCCAATTCCAGGCTGTTTTGGTTACTATAGCTTTGTAGTAGTATGTGAAGTCAAGGAGGGTTATGCCTCCTGCCTTATTCTTTTTCCTCAGGATTTCTTTCCCCCAGAATTTTCCCAGTTCTGGGGCTTTTATAATTCCATATAAATTTTAGATTTTCTGTTCTAGTTCTGTGAGAACAAATACTGTTCTTATGGAGACAGAGAAGGAAACAAAAACATTCTTGTTCTCTGAGTAGGAATAAAAAGGAAGACATAACCTAGGTCTAAGTGTCCATTTATCATGAAGACAAAATCTTGCCCAGAAAACCTTTTGTTTCTTTGGCAGGGTTATTTTTTCTCATTGGATGCTAGAGAAAAAAGGAGTGTTTGTATGTTTTAATCTCTTCCTTTGAGAAGATTTGGCATAACTGTGGAGTCAGTCAAACAATATTATCTGCCAGAGGAATGTTGGGAACTAAGTTATGGTTCTGGTCTCCTTGAAGCAATAAATTGTATTTGAAGTTGTCCTAGCATTCAGATGACAGTGTGATGAGTTTTCATCACACTAGACAGATTAGATTCATTTTCACTTCCTAGAGAGATGAGTTCTACTGTTAACTTCTCCCTAATGCTGTCAGTAAGAAAGTTATCAAGGACCCTCCATCACTGGCATGTAGCTTTATGTAGGAAAAGAGTCCTGAATTGGGAGTCAAGTGACCTGGTGTCTAAGTTGGTCTTTGGTTTGCTTAGTGTGAAAATGTAGGAGAATTATATCACTTCGTTCGGCCTCAGTCTTTAATCTGTGAAATGAGTGGCTTTTGTGCTACTTTGGAGTAGTTTGGACCAATGTCTGGGGTAAAGTCCACAGATTAAGCACCTTTCTATTGTAGAAATGCAGACCCTCTTAAGTACATTTCATTTGCAAAGAAAGTAAGCCTCAACTAAACACATACGGGATAGAGTGATTGATCATTATAAGTTATGTATTTTTGTTTTAGAATGACAATGTACCAGTGTTCTTTTGAGAACAAGTAGACTTGTAAAATTGTTCTGTATGCTCTTTGACTTTTCTCTGTTATCCCCTCCTCTTCTGCAGTAGGCAGAATAATTGCCCTCCTAAAATGTGCATGTCCTAATCCCTGATATTTGGGAATGTGTTATGTTACATGGCAAGGGGAGATTAAAGTTGCGAATAAAATTAAGGTTGCTGATCAGATGACTCTAAGCTTGGGAGTTTATCTTGGTTTATCCTGATGAACATGTGTGTTTAGTCACTCAGTCGTGTCTGACTCTTTGCAGCTCCACAGATTGCTGCCCACCAGGCTCCTCTGTCCATGAGATTCTCCAAGCAAGCATATTGGAGTGAGTTGCCTTTCCTTTCCCCAGGATATTGAAGTGGGGTCTCTTGCATCGCAGGCAAATTCTTTACCATCTGGGTCACAGTATTCTTTCCCACATTCCTAGGTCAGATTAACTAAATTTAACAAAGCTAAGCAGAAGGCGGGCACAAAAGGGATCAAATAAGCCAAGGCAAGCATCATATTACATTTCTGCAGAATTGGTAATATAATATTAGAATATATGTTTTTATGTGTCAATCTGCAAAGGGAAGTCAAACCATCACCTCTAGAGGATCAAATATGATTTTTCCTCTTCAGACAGATACTATGTTGTAAATTCATTATAAGATAAGGGTTTAGGAAGAAAAAGAATACTCTTTCTAAGTGCTAGAAAACAAGTGATTTAGACACATATGAACAGCCCCAAAGAACTTGGCTGACTTTTCCTTAACAGGAGTAGAGCCACAAAAAAGGTGATAAGATCCCAAAATCATAGAGTCAGGGTGGAAATGTGTCCCTTTCCATCATGGGTGATTGTGAGGATAACTTCAGACTGAGTTCCCATACCACTAAAAGGTCAAGAAATGGAGACTTAGAATCATAGTATTTTTATTTTCTAATCTTTCAGCCTTATCATGTGTGCTATTATGTTCCTGCTCTTTGCTTTAGGTATTTCCCTCTCCACCCCCATTCAATCTTGAGAAATATTCTCTTCCAACAAGTTTTCTTTTAGGCTGTTGAATGTTTGTTTTGATAAGAGTAGTTGAAGGCATGGGAGACTTTTCATTACATTGCCGAGTGCCTTGAGTACACACTCCATGAGTATTTGTTGAATCGAACTATGTTTAATGAACATTTAAAGCAAATCAATGAAAAAATAGATGGGGAAACAGTGTCAGACTTTATTTTGGGGGGCTCCAAAATCACTGCAGATGCTGATTGCAGCCATGAAATTAAAAGACGCTTACTCCTTGGAAGGAAAGTTATGACCAACCTAGATAGCGTATTAAAAAGCAGAGACATTACTTTGCCAACAAAGGTCCATCTAGTCAAGGCTATGGTTTTTCCAGTGGTCATGTATGGATGTGAGAGTTGGACTGTGAAGAAAGCTGAGTGCCAAAGAATTGATGCTTTTGAACTGTGGTGTTGGAGAAGACTCTTGAGAGTCCCTTGGACTGCAAGGAGATGCAACCAGTCCATCCTAAAGGAGATCAGTCCTGGATGTTCATTGGAAGGACTGATGCTGAAGCTGAAACTCCAATACTTTGGCCACCTTATGCGAAGAGCTGACTCATTGGAAAAGACCCTGATGCTGGGAGGGATTGGGGGCAGGAGGAGAAGGGGATGACAAAGGATGAGATGGCTGGATGGCATCACCGACTCAATGGACATGAGTTTGAGTAAACTCTGGGAGTTGGTGATGGACAGGGAGGCCTGGCGTGCTGTGATTCATGGGGTCACAAAGAGTCAGACACGACTGAGCGACTGAACTGAACTGAACTGAATGGAAAAATTATTCATTGGTGTTTAAGCCACCTTCGTTTGTCTTTGAATGAGAGAGACTCATGCTTCAGCCCAAAAAAAGAAATTATGTTCAGGAATAATACCATCTTATAAATCTGACCTTAATAGAAAAGAGAATTCCCCAAAACTGAGAATTATTCAAATAATTCAGCATTTTCAAATATTAAAACAAATGCTAAATTATGACATGTAATTGGGTTTAAAAGTCATTCTTTTCTTTCTTTTGAGTTTGAAGACATGAAGATGTAAAGATATAAAGTTTAATGATGTAAAGGGGAGGGTTTGGGCTGCATGATTCCTGGGGTGTCTTGGAGCTTTCTCATACCAGTTGATGAGAGTCAGTTATACACATCTCTTTACAGATCTATGTTCAGTAATATCATACTGGTAGCTTGAAATTGGCCATGGTGGGAATAAGTTCACAATGGAAACAAGCAGATGCTATAAATCAAAACTTGGAGAGCTAGTTGTGAAACTTTTACCTGCACACAATTGTTATAGATCATACCAGAATAGATCATGGGCTAAAAAATGTACCAAAGAGGGTTAATATTTTTGGCAGAGAGATCAGTATAGCAAATCATTTTTGTTAGGGCTCAAGTTTTCCCCTTAATCCTAGGGAGTAGTCCTTAGACCTTGAGTGCTGCTCTCCAAGTATGCAGAAATTCCAGCCCTTCTCACTTGGCTAGGATCTTGCACTCCAGTCCCTGTCTCCCCAGAACCACAAGGCTGCTCACTTCTATGCTTAGCCTTCTAGCCTCCTAACTGCTGTCTTTTGTTAGTTTGCTTTTGTTTGTGTACTATAATCCTATGCACACAGACCCTAGCTGTCAGCTGACTACCAAAGAGAAATTTGTTTGGAAATTTTTAGAAGTGTTGTGGTTCCTTGCTCTCTGAGACTTTGCCTTTACATTTTAGCCTCTTTGGCTGCCTAGATTTGGACCTCTGCCTTGTCAGCCCAGCAGGACCACTGTTTTTGTTTGGGTTTCCTTCATTCCCCAGCTCTGTAAATTCAGAAATGTTCTTAGGAAAAACAGCCAAGGTGATTGTAGAGTTCACTTCCTATGTTTCTCTTTTCTGAAGAAACACAAAGCCCCTTAAATACTGCCTGCATTGGCTTCTCTATATGCCTTCAAACGTTTTTAAAGTATGTTGTCCAGCTTTCATAACTATGTTCAGCAGGAGGGTTAGTCCAATACCATCTACATTGTCACAGCCAGAACTAGAAATCTGAAGGCAAGCTTTTAAGTCTGGAAACATTATTGAGTTTTCAGTAAAACTAATTTTAAAACCATTCAGTATTGAATAATCATAGTTGAAGGCAATTCTTTTCATTCAGAAAAATTTCAGTCTTGGCCTTGAGCTCAAAAAATAGAAAAAAATTTATCTTGCTAAGCCATGAAACTGCTGTATGATATGACAAGTGACAATATTCAGCTTTTATCCTGACAAAATGCAAAGAACTGACAATAGTTTCAATAGGTTCATGTGTTATGAAATATTCTTCTTCAAAAATTTTAACCATTTAAAAATTCCCAACTCATCGGCCGTATGTAAAATGGCCAGGGACTGATGTTTCCCATTTCCTAGTATATAGTACAAAATTTTCAATGTTGTTTTTGAAGCTCAGTAGCCAGTAACTGAGCCCTTTCTCTGACTCTCTCATCCTATCTCTGACGCCAGACTTCCAAGTTTCATTCCCTATCAGTTGTAAGTTCTGTGACCTTGGGCAAATTACCCAACTTCTCTGTGATTCAGTTCCATAACTTGTTAACTGGAATCAATAATAGTGCTTATTATTGTGCTATTATAATAATATAATAATAGGGTGATTGTGATAGTGAAATGATTTAATAAGGATAAGATGATGAATCCAGAATGGCCTGGTTGCCTTGAGGAATGGGTGATGGGAAACCTAAGGATAAAGTAAAAACTAAGAGCAACCCAAGGATTAATATTTCATAAATATTAATGTAGTTATTCTTCTTCAATGTAGGAATTTTCAGTTAAAATTTTATCTCTATGAACTGTTTTGGCTGTATCCAATAAGTTTTGGTATGTTACAGTTTTGTTTTAATTCATCTCAAAGTGTTTTATGATTTCTGTTGTGATTTCTTCTTTAATTCATTGGTTGTTTAGGAGTATGTTGTTTCAATATATTTGTGAATTTCCCTAATTTTCTTCAGCTATTGATTTATATTTAATTCTATTTTGATCAGGGGATATACTTGGTATAACTTCAACCCTTTTAAATTTATTTGAATTTGTTTTATGACCTAGTACATAATCTATCTTAGAGAATGTTCCACATGTACTTGAGAAGAATATGCTTTCTGCTGTTTTTGGGTAGAGTGGTCTAGGAATGTCTGTTAGGTCTAATTGGCTTATAGTGTTTTTCAATTACTTGGTAGCCTTGTTGATATTCTGATCAGTTGTTTTACCTGTTATGAAAAGTGGGTTATGACATCTTCAACTATTATTCTTCAGCTCTTTGTCTTTTCAAGTCTCTCAGTTTTGCTTCACATAGTTTGAGTTTCTTTTGTAAGGTGTGTGTATTTATCACTGTTATGTTTTACTGATAGATGGACCATTTTATCATCATAAATGTTGTTCTTTGTTTAACAACTTTTGCCATATTTTGTCTGATAGTAGTATAGTCACTGTAGTTCTCTTTTGATTCCTATTTGCATGGTATTGTTTCCACTCTCTTACTTTCAACTTTTTGTGTCTTTAAGTCTGAAGTGTGTTTCATATAGTTAGAGCCTATTTTTAAAATCCATTCTGCAATTTCTGACCTTGCTATTTCTTTTACTATATTTTTATGATTTTTTTGTTGTTATCCTAGAATTAACATTAACATCATAACTAAAAACAATCTAGTTTGTGTTAGTACCATTCTCTTCCCGCTCCTTTGTGTGATTACTGGTTAACAAATTATATCTTCACATATTGTAAAGGCTTCAATACAGTTTCATAATTATTACTTTATGAACTTTTCTTATAAATCAGATAGGAAGTGTTTACAAAAATACATTTGTACTTCTTCATCTGTGTGATTATCAGTATTTTTTAATTTCTTCACTTGGACTCAAGTACTCCCCTGTGTCTTTTCATTTAACTTAACTTTTAACTTAACTTGTAGGGCAGATCTGATATTGATGAATTATTTCAGTTTTTGTTTATTTGGGAATATCTTAATTTCTCCTTCATTTTTAAAGGATAATTTTTCTGAATACAGAATTCTTGGTTAAATCTTTTTATTAGCATTGTTACTTATGTCAACCCATTGTCTTGAGGTCTTTCTGATGGAAATCAACTGTTAATCTCAATTGGAATATTCATTTTCTTATAGTTGAATTTTAAATATTCTTTGTATATTTTAAATATATTCCTTTATCAGATATGTATTTCCTTTATCAGATATGTTTTATGTGACTATTTTCTCCTAGTCTTCGGTTTGTATTCTTATTCTCTTGACCATTCTTTATACAGGGATTACAGTGTTTTAAACATACTTATAATGATTAATGATAATAAAAATGAAAGGTTTCATAAAGTAAGTCCAGCATTTGGTCCTCTTCAGATTAGTTTCTGATGACTGCTATTTTTCCTATGTATGGGCCATACTTTTCTGCTTCTCTGCTTGTCTTGCTATTTTTGTTTTTGTTGTTAAAACCTGGATGTTTTAGATAGCATAATGTTATAACTCTGGAAATCACATCTGCATCCCCACCTCCTGCCACCCAAGGGTTTTTCTTGCTGTATTTTTGTTGTTGTTGTTTTTGCTTATATGTTTGTTTTGCGACTTTCTTAAACTAATTCTGTAAAGTATGTATTCCCTGTTTTATGCGACTGCTGAAGTCTTTGCTTGGTTAACTTAGTGGTCAGGTAATGATTGCTTAGAGATTTCCTTAAATGACTTGGAGCAATAAGTCTTCCACTCTTTGTTGAGGAGTTGTGTATGTGTTGGACCACACCGTCAACCCTTATTCAACCATAGCTCTTACCTTAGCCTTCATTTCCTGCTTGGAGAGGGTCTCAAGGTCAGCCAGAGGTAAGAGATAGGTGCATGAATAGGTCTTTTCTGGGCACGTGCATAGCCCTGCACATGACTTTGGTCTTTTAAATCCTCAGAAATATGTCAGAGTTTGTTGTGCCTACCTCCTGCCACCATCAGACATCTCATTCCTAAGATCTTTTTAAAATTTTGGCCGAGTTCTTGTTTGTTCAAAGGGGTATCATGGCCTCAGGAAGTTATAATGGTAAATAATTGTCACTGATTGTTTTTGACAGACACTATAAGGATAGGTCTTTTTCTATGGAATGAGCTACTAATTAGGTCAAATAATAAAAACACACTGCAAATTGGCACTTTTTCAATTTGCTGTGAGGTCAAATAGTGTCAGTACTCTGGGTATGTGGCTTTTTGAGGCTCTTCAAACCTAGCGTGCTTTATTTCTGTAAGGCTATTGTTGATGTTGATTGAAAGATTGTGGGTTTTCAAGGCTCCCATGGAGCTCGGGGGGCTTCCCAGGTGGTGTGTTGGTAAAGAATCTGCCTGCCAGTGCAGGAGACACTAAAGACACGAATTCGATGCTTGGGTTGGGAAGATCCCCTGGAGTAGGAAATGGCAACCCACTCCATTATTCTTGCCTGGAAAATTCCATGGACAGAAGAGTCTGGCAGGCTACAGTCCACAGGGTCACAAACAGACAATACCGAGCATGCATGCTTGGGAAGGAGGTTGGGGTGTAGGTCAAGTTAAAATTCCCAAAGTCCTCTGTTCTTACTGAGATTTTGAATTATTTCTTTAATAGAGGTTTCCAAGATTGTTGAAACCTTTGGTTAAATTTTAGAGTTCTGAATTTATTATTATTTTAAATTATTGAATTAATTCAAGTAAATTTTGCTAGGTTTTCACTGCTATTATGTAGAAGTAGATTTATAGAGGTATTCACTTGATCATTCCCTCCACCTGTTTTTGAGCCTCTGTAGGATCTGGTTCTGTGACTGGGATTTTAAATATTTGATTATGATTATGATAATAATGAAATAAAAATAATAGATTATCTATTTTTAAAAGTAGAACATTCAAGAACTTTAAATGTATGTGTATTCGTTTCTCCAAAGAGTAAACAGTATAATGAATTTTGTTGTATTCCTCTTTTGCTTGCTTTTCATGATCCGTCTATGATAAATATATGTACATATATACATATCCCTTAAGCAACGTATTGTTTAGTTTTGCTTGTTTTTACAAAAACAATATTATAGTGAAGGTATTTGTTTATAAAATGCCTTCCCCTTCCCTAAACCTTATTTCTAAGGGTCAGTGACAAGTATAGCCACAGTTCTTTTATTCTCATTGTTCAAATGTTTTTAATAGCAAGAATGCATGACATTCCGTTGGATAAATGTCAGTTACATAAAGTTGGTTAACAGTATTCAAATCATTATATCCTTATTATCTTACTATCTTTCTATCAGTATTGAAAGTGGGATTTTATTCTCTGACTATAATTGATGAAATAAATAGGTACAGAGAATAAAGGCGATGATTCAACGTAAGGAAAATAAGAATTCCCAATAAATAAATATAAAAATATAGGGCAAATGTCATACGGAAATGAAGAAAAGTTTTTTCATAAGCTTGAAAAACTTAAGTTTCAATTAAAAGTGTTCACTTTTTTAAAACCAAATTGAATATAAATACAAATTCATCTAGTTTTTTTTTTTTTTCGTGGTGAAAATTTGAACTTACATGATATTGAAAATCTCTTGCAAGCTTCCTAGCAGGAAAAAACTGCTGCTGTATTTCCAGGGACTCAAATAAGGTACGCCTCAGAACTCCCTGAAGCACCAAGTGCTGGAAGATAATAGAGCATATATCAAAGAGGTTTGTGATAAAAGTCTGTGCTTCAAGTATTCTCTTCCTAGTGAAAATGTTATTCATATGTATAGACAATAGAAAAACGTTCTCAAATATGCTAAGACACAGAAAACATACTACCGACACATCGTTGAAAAATTTACTTGGGCTCCTTGCTGATCAAAGGCAGTGTATCAGTATCACCTGGGAGCTTGTTAGTAATGCAGAATCACAAGCCCCTCCCCAGACCTCTGGAAATTAGAACCTGCATTCTAACAAGATCCCTAGGTGATTGATATGCATATTAAAGTTTGGAAAACGTGGCTCTTACTGATCAAAAGTCAAAAATAAGAAGTAAAGGAAGAGGAAGTCATTATAGAAAGACTATATTATCCATTAATACACTTTAAACATACAGAGATGTCTAGATAATCCTTGAGCAAATTAAAAATCATCTTTGAAAGATATGATCTGTAATGTAAAAGTGTAATAAAACAATTTATGTTTAAAACCTTAGGTTATATTGGCCAAGATCAGTGTAATGTGGGAAATAAGATTGTACTAAATTCTTCACCTTTAAAGGTAAAGATGATGTCATTTCATCTTTTCACCATCTTTTTCACCATCATGAGTATGATGTCGTTTCACAAAGGAAGCAGTGTGAAGTGCCTAAAACAAGTTGACACATGAATTTATTAACTATGGAAGTTACAGTTGAATAAATTAGATCATTGTTTTAAAAAAACCTTTAAGATAGGGTTAAGAACTTTCCTGCGAGGAAAAAGTTGGGGGAATAATGATTTAATATTATTACTATGTATTTCTAGTCTATGGTGGCTCAGTGGTAAGGAATCTTCCTGCCAATGCAGGAGACATGGGTTCGATCCCTGGGTTGGGAAGACCCCCTACAGAAGGAAATGGCAACCCACTCCAGTATTCTTGCCTGGAGATTCCTATGGACAGAGGAAACTGGTGGGCTACCGTCTGTGGGGTCGCAAAGAGTCGGATATGACTTAGCGACTAAACAACAGCAACAAAAGTTAGTGATATATTCCCTCTGGACAAAACCACACTTTGATTCTTTTTTTTTTTAATTACCAGGTGGAAACTAAGATATCAAAAGATGGAAAATGATCAGTGAATTTTATTAGTTTATTCCCTATTGACTGCAAAACTGAGTATTTTCTGTCCTGCTTCCAGACTCTTCGTGAAGGTGGGCTTCTCCATGGTTTCAAACAATCCTAGGTGGTGGGGGCAATAGCAAAAGGATTTTGTATGTAATTGGCAGCCAGCAGTTAACCACTGCAGTGACATCCAGGTGAATGTGTCACCTTGGGAGTGGGGGTGGGGGGAAGTGGAAAATGGCAAGAGTGTGGCTCCATTCTTTAAATTCTTTTTTTAGAGACAATAATGTGAGGCCACCATCTCAAATTCTTTTTGTCTTATATTAGGTATAAAGGAACAAATTTCATCTAATTTTATTTTTTTCTCTGCTTTAAAAATCAATAATGCTATTATAAAATACTTTACATTTGTAGATAATTATAGAGTTTAGTATGAACACTTAGATATCTGTGATCATGTTTATTAAATTATAAGATTTTTGCCATCTTTACTGGAGATTCTAAAAAAAATTACAGTTAAGAGTTAAGAATACTCCCTAGCTCTATTCTCTTGCCCCATTCCAGAAATACCTACTATCATGAATTTAATGTCTTTCATGTTGATAGTTTGTAAAATATTTTTGTACAGATCTAAACCTCCGTGTGTGTGTGTGTGTGCGTGTGTGTTCAGTTGCTCAGTTGTGTCCGACTCTTTGCGACCTCATGGACTGTAGCCCATCAGGCTCCTCTGTCAATAGGATCCTCTAGGCAAGAATACTGGAGTGGATTGCCATTTCTTACTCCAAAACCTCCATGACTGTTTAACAAATACTTGTGGATTTTAAAACTGTGTTATACTGTGGGTTTCCTTCTGCAACTTTTTTTTTCAACACTGTTTCTGAGAACTCTCCATGTTAATTATATGTAGACCCCATGTATTCATTTTAACAGCGGCAGTTTTCCATTGTTGCATATGCTACAATCTATCTAGTCCCCTGTAACAGAGCACTGAATTGTTTCTGAGCCTTTGCTTTTGCACACAGTAATATGAGGGTCATTCTCATACAGGTCTCCTTGTGCACACATGTTATCTAAGTTTCCTAGATATTACCAAGTCGCTCTATAATGCATGAATACCAAGCTCCTCTCTCCTAAGCAATGAATGAGAAGTTCTAGTGCTACACTGCTTCATCAACCCCTGATATTGTCTGACTTTTAAATATTAATATTTGCTACTTTAATGGGCATAAAATTGTATCTCAGTATTTTAATTTACATTTTCCTTGTAACTTTGGGGGCTGACCACCTTTTCATTAATTGGCTATCCGGGTTTTCTCTTCCATGAATTGCTGCTCATATTCTTTACCGATTTTTAAAACTAGATTTTTCAGTCTTTGTTTTCCATCAATTTGTTGGAATGCCCTGTGAATCCTGGGTACAAATTGTTTCTTGATTGTATGCCTTCTCCCAAACTGTGGCTCCATTTTTATTGTTGTTTGCCAAAGCTTTTACTTATTATATAATCAAATATAATAATGTGGATTTTACTCTATGTCCTTTTTATGAAATTATTTTCTAAGTTCCTACAGATGTTCTTCTGTCTTTTATTCTAAAAAATTTCTACCTACCTATTACTGATTTTTATGTCCAATGTGAGGTAGAGATCTAATTTTATTTTATTGCAAATGGACAAACAGTGACCCCAACGCTACTAACAGGTGTATCCTTTTTTCTCTTTGTAATATCACTTTTATCCTAAACCTGGTATCATTCTGTAAGAATGTAAGATTTTTCTTTTCCTTTGGTCATGTCGTGTGTCATGCAGGATCTTAGTTCTTTGGCCAGGGATGGAACCCATGCCCCCTGCATTGGGAGTGCAAAGTCTTAACCACTGGACCACCAGGGAAGTCCCTAGAATGTATGATCTATGATGCCAAAGACCTTGCCTTTTTTGTTCACGGATGTATGCTAAACATCTAGGACAGTGCCTGGCACATAGTAGCTATTTAAATTTATAGGTAAATGAATGAATATTCAAAAGGCGTTTCTGGTGTAGAACATAAGCAAGCATGATTTCTCAATAAAGAGACTTTAATTGGGGGTTTTAAAGCTGCTTTAGTGTTTTCCTCTCTTCTTTCTGAGAGGTAACCCATGTCTCTGAAGAGTCAGAGAGACCTTATAATACCTCATTTGAGAACAATAACTACATGAATGGAATCTTTTCTAGTTAAAAGAAAAAATTGTTTCACTTCAGTAATAGATACCAGAGGAACCATTACATAAACTTTTAAATATAGATATTATGTGATAACATTTAAGTGTGAATGGGAGAGGAGAAAGAAAAGATAAAACTTGATTGATTGGGTATCAAGTGACTTTTACTCCTACTTCCTGTTTCTTTTTTTTGAGGATGTAACCATAATGCTGTCGGGGTTGTCTTGGAAGGGAGTGATTGGCACGTGGGGAGGGGAGTTTAGGGTGGCGGGTGTGCTCTATGGCGGTCACAATCCTGTAGAAAACTGTCATGGACATTGTCCTTCAGGATTTCATTCAGGTCTGGAATGGAAGGGTTTTTTGAGTTTATACTCTGCTTCTCATGATTTGATAATGGCTCTTTGATGTAAAATCATGGGGAGAAACAAAAAGCACTGAGGGGTTCAGATAATACCATTTATCAAGGAGAGTTAAAAAGAGAGTTTGGGCACAAATACCTTGAACAATAACTTCAGTTGGAAAGAGTTGCTTTCATTGAATTTCTCGACCCTGTAAGATTATTGCCATGATGTTTGAGAAATGAGCATCTCACGAGGAGTCTAATGCCTGCAGCATCACAGTCTGGGTGGCCATTGGTGTTGGCCAATGGAATCCCTCTATTTCCCTGAGTGCACATAGATGTCCACCCTCCATGTCCATCGTGGCATAAGTGTGCTGTAACCGCGCATGGTGACGATGCCCCTGTTTGACGGGCCACGTAGTCTGGAGGGGGCTTCTCCAGTGGCTCGGTGGTAAAGAATCTACCTGCAGCACAGGAGCCGCAGGAGACTTGGGTTCGATCCCTAGGTGGACAAGATCCTTTGGGGAAGGACCTGGCAATCCACTCCTGTATTCTTGCCTGGAGAATCCCATGGACAGAGGAGCCTGGTGGGCTACAGTCCACAGGGTTGCAGAGTTGGACATGACTGAAACAACTTAGCAAGCACACACACTCTAGTATAGAGGATGGATTGGGATGGATTATCCTGTTCACAGGGTTGGACACAACTGAGCACCTACACACACACACACACACACACACACACACACATCCTGTTCTCAGGAAATCTGACCATGTTATAGGTTTTTAAAAATGTTCACAAATTTTAAATCAATCAGTAATTTATTTATCTGTTGAAACAAATGACATCATTTGATCCCCTTATCAATTTTCTGGGGCCAGAACCTTCACTTATCACATGACATGAGATGTGTGAATTCCTCTGTGCTTGAGATGTCTTTAAATCTTTACACCAGTCCAAGGTCGTCTGGAGGGAGAGTCAGGTTTCCTGTCTCTCTCCATCCCCTACTACTCATATACTCCTCACTTAGTACCCTTATTATGAGTTATGTAAAGGTTTGTGTTTTATCTCTGTTTAATTGAAAGTTAGTAAACAGAGAGGTCTTTGAGAGCAAGGAGTTGGTGTTATTCACTCTTGTAGCTGTGGGCCTAGCACAGTGTCTGGAGCTTCAAGGAAGCAGAGTGTGTGAGGTGAAATGAGAGAGAAGCTTGCCTAAATTAGCTGGGCTACACTAGCTTTCTCATGACCCAGGCTAGTGTTCTATGATTAATCAACGTCCTCTCACTTCAGTTTGTATGTGTAAGTTTTTTATGTTTCATTTTTTATTGAAGTTTAGTTGATTTACAATGTTGTATTAGTTTCATGTGAAAAACAAAATGATTCACAAATACAGATATATATATATTTTCATATTCTTTTCCATTATAGGTTATTACAAGATATTGAATATAGTTTCCTGTGCTATATAGTCCTTGTTGTTCATCTATTTTATATATAGTAGTGTGTATCTATTAATCTCAAACTTCTAATTTATCTCCCACTCCCCTTTTCCGCTTACATAACCATAAGCTTATTTTCTATGTTTATTAGTCTTCTGTTTTGTAAATAATTTCATTTATATTCTTTTTTAGATTCCATGTATAAATGATAACATATGATGTTTGTTTTTGTCTGTCTGATTTACTTCGCTTGGTGTGTGTAATCTTTGATTTTTGTTTATTTGCTTCAGAATTTTAAATTTTTATAGAAATTGGTAGAGTTAGGTGTATATATCTGTTTCAAAGAGTGACAGTTTGTTTAAGGCTCCTTCTAGCTCTGGCCTCGTCTGAATCATTGGCTAAAAGTTTCAGGACAATTTATAGCATTAAAACAAGTGTTAAATTACAAGTGGTAATATCAAGTGATAATATCATGGTGAAAATTGTAAATTTACCAATATATCAGAACTTTTAACCAGAGCTAAAAACCCATCTGAACAACTTGAATTTTTATATCCATCTCTCTTAGTTCATGTGTGTGTTTTTTTTAAATCAGTTTTCTAAAATCAGAATGTCCAGGGATGAACTCTATTGTGAAGCTGGTCATGAGAACTGGTAGGGTTTGAGACCTCAACTGAGCAGTATTTTACTGAGGTGTTCACTGGGTCAGGCAAGAATAGTCTGGCTGAGTAATCAGTTTTTTTAGACAGGCTGCTGGCTATTAGACATATATCTGTGTATGGGATGCTGAAAAGGAAACAGTAAATAAGAAGACATCTAATTCTCCTATTTTTTTTTTTTTTTTTTTTTTGCTGATGTCATATATTTGTTGATGGATTATATTTCTGGGAGAAAGGAGGTTTCTAGATAAGTAGTACCATTCTTTCAAATTGAAAAATATGAAATGTGTTAAGAGTTCCTGGGGACTAGACTGAATAATCAGTTCTAGGAGCTTTGCCCGTCTATAAGACCCAAATTTGCTTCCCTGCAAGAGTGTATTAGTCCTTGGGGCCCACGGGAGGCAAATGTTGACAGCAGCAGTTAAATCAGCATGCTGTTCTTTACTGCAGGCGTTTTCCCCTTGTAGAGACATCATAGTCATGCTGTTGTACACTTTTCCCCTCATTGTAGATTACATTTTCCAGGTGAATAGAACTTGAAGCCCTCAGATGATATAGCATCCCTGGGAGAAATTATGTAGCTAGTATAGAGACCTATTCCCAAACAATTACCAAATAAAGCAGCCTTCAGAGCCTGCCATTATACCAGTGTTAGACCCAGTCAGGTCCTGCCATCCATATCATTTCCTGGGCAGGAAGCACATCGTTTTAAGTGGCATACTGTAACCCTCTGTGTCAGATAGGCTTTGGATGTTGGGCCCCAAAAGGTCTTATTTGCTCTTTTAGCAGAGACTCATCTTTCCTCTGCCAAACTGTTTTTAATGAGAGGGCTGTAGTTATTACACGCGTTCCCCCCTTTCTTTTAGTATTTATAAAGCCAAGAACCCTGTAAAAGTTTGCTTTTGTGTGCATACATAGGATACATACTTTGGTTAAGTGCTGACACCTTTTATTTTTTTCTTCCAGAGGAATCAGTTGTTTCCTTTTTGCTTACCTTGCTACACTTTCACTTTTAATACTCCGGTCACTCTTTCAAATGCCTCAGGGAAGTAAGTTAATGGTTCGGTGGGAATGGGAAGAGGAAGAAATTTTCAGAAATGTCTTCTGGGTTCTATTATTTATACATTTGTTGGTGGTATTTATTGTCTTCCTAATATATGAAGAGTTTCAGTATTTTAACTGTCATTCTGGTATTTTGTTCTAAGCAACAAGCTTAAATCAGTCAGAGTTTTTTAAGGAAGGAACATTTGAAAAAAAAAAATCTCTCCAAAATAGAACATTAAGGAAGCTAGCACTGAAACACTGACATGTGTATTTCTGTATACATCATAATAAAGTAAAAATCAGGGAAGCTTAGTTCATTTGATCAAAATGATATGTCTTTAATAGCAGTTTCTTTTCTTTCAACATTTTACCCAATTTACCCAATTAGTTACTTATTTAATAATAGAAGAGATAAATATTAATTTGGACTCAGAAACTTGAGTCCTCACTAAGTGAATGATTTTGGTCATCATTTTGGTAACTCAGAGTTATAATTCATTAATGTAGTAATATGAGATGCTTCTTTGTACCTGTGAAGATTTCCCAGTATGGTAGAGACTGCTGATGCCCTTGTTATGAATAAAGTATGCTCCACTGTGTAAAGACACAATCATACAAAATGAAAACAATAGGAAGAAGTAAGCCTTCTGAGCAACCTCATGTACAGGGTCAACGTATTATGTGCTTTGCTGTACAGACATCTCATTTGATCCTCAAATGTTGTAAGTAAAGTGTTACTGTCCCTATTTTACAGATGAGGAAACTGAGGCTCAACAAAAGTGACTAACTGGCTGAAAAATAGGAAGATGAAAAGAAAAGAAATATGTTTTTCTGAAGCCAAAGCCCTTACTTATTCTCATCATGCTTCCAGAATGATTTTGGTAAGTGGAGGGGGAGAACTGCTGTTCAAGAAACATACGACTTTGCATTTAGAATTCACTTCTGATGTTATGATGAAGCCATTCGTTACTCTTTTGGATTTAAGTTAAGGGTTCTGTAGGAAGGGAGGGAGGAAGAAGTTTTCTCACCTGTATCATTATTTATGTGTCTGTTTACTGGCCTTATTATCTTCCCAGTGGGTGGAAACCTTCAACATCTTGGTTGTTATTTTAAATTTTCTAGGGGAACAGATACTTGAAACAGTCCTCAGTCTTAAACTAGGACCTCTAGCCTTAAGTAACTGACTATTCTCCTGTAAAACAGATTCATCCAAAATGTGTCCTTTGTGTTTGATGATATGAATGTCTCCAGTTTGTTAATTAATATTGTGCTTATTTTTGGTATGATTCGTGTGTCTTTCCAGTCTGATTGTGCCCTGAATCTTATTAAAATGAATCAGTATTTCTCTGAGCGGACATTAGGTCTAAAATGTCCCAAGCAGAATTGGGTGTTGGTTATTTAAATAGTATGTTAAATGTTGTTTGGTTTCTTTGTGCTTTTTATGTGTGTATTGACTTATCATATGCACTTTCAGCTCCCTTCAGGGAAAAAATATAAAATACACAAATAAATTTTGGTGATCTGAGAAATCGTAACTCAGGTTACTCAGTCACTTGCCTGGTGGCTCAGTCAGTAAAGAATCTGGCTGCAATGCGGGAGACCTGGGCTCGATCCCTGGTTTGGAAAGATCCCCTGGAGGAGGGCATGGCAACCTTCTCCAGCATCCTTGCCTGGAGAATCCCCATGGACAGAGGAGCTTTATGGGCTACATCCATGGGGTTGTAAAGAGTAACATGCAAATGAGCGACTAAGCACAGCACAGCACAACTGAAGTACTGACAGATGGGTAATGAACAAATGGTAAGTGCCAAGTGATGATTTTTATTTTTAAAAAGAATAGTTTGAAGCATACTTATTTCACTGTAAACCAGAAAACTCTGACTGTTTCTTGTCTCCTGTGTGCATGCGTGCTAAGTCACTCATTCGTGTCTGACTCTGCGACCCTATGGACTGTAGCCGATCAGGCTCCTCTGTCCACAATCTTCTCCAGGCAAGGATACTGGAGTGGGTTGCTATACCCTCCTCCAGGGGATCTTTCTGACCCAGGGCTCGAACCTGTGTCTTTTACGTCTCCTGCACTGGCAGGTGGGTTCTTTACCACTAGTGCTACTTGGGAAGCTCCTTTTTGTCTTCTGGGTATTGGTTAATCTTAACATGTTTGCAGTTACATCACATTTATTTTTAATAGGAGCATTAAATGAAGATGACTAGTTTTAGCTGGAAGTTAAGAAGAGCTTTTAAAATTTATCCTTTTCAGATGTCAGATTCCCAAACCTCCCCCATATCCACTTACTTTTTCTAAATGCACTTGTCCTCCCCATCCTACTATCCAAATTTTAGAATCCAAATAGTTTTGCAATCTAGATAAGAAAACTAGATTCTATATCTGAATGCGAGCATGAGAACAGTGAAATTTTAAGTGCAGTTGATCACTAAATTCAGTGCTGTGTCAGCAGGTAATACTACAGTAAGACTGACATATTGAATCTTTCTACATTCGGAGATTTAAACTCATGTCAGCACATACTCTATTTATTTCAGGCTGTGCACGAGCATAAGTCAACTTTGAATATGTTGTAATGTAATCCAGTGTAGATAGAAGCTGCAGGAAATTTATAAAGAGAAACATAATGGTAAACCTCCACGGACCCGGTTCTTTGAAGGTTATTTGAGGACTTTGTCTCCTCCAGATCTTCAGTCATGCCTATTGGCATCACTTATCCACTCCCCATGGGAATTTCAGGATCCCAAGGAACATGTTGAATGTTCTCTAGAGTCAGGAATTAGATGAAGAAAGATTAAATCCTTGTACCAGACACCTCACTTTGAAATCTGTTGTTAGTTATTGTTGTCTCTTTAATCTGACTCAATACTTTAGGGAACATTTTACAGGTAATAGAAATTGCTTGACAACATGTTAGATTGAATGTTGTGTCAGAGGCATTCCTCTTAGAGCTTGGCATTAAGTCATATCCTTTGATATTGTATTACTTTTAGCATAAGTAGTATTGGTACATAGAAACTGCTACGGGAATGTAGCCTGCAGAATGTCTAAGTATGGCTCCTAACTGTTTTTATGATTTTGGTTCACCTGCCTACACACTCTAGTTTCTTGCATGTATATAAAGGGAAATCCCATAGTAATTGATGTGTGTGCCATATACAAATACAGTGAACAAGACCCACATGGCCTCACATTTTTGAGGTAGTCAGATACAACTCTGGATAGAATACTGTTGAGATAATTTATTGGAAAGACATCAGAAACAGAAGTATAAGCTTCATCCTCAAAGGAGTTTTCAATCTGGTGGATGAGATAGAATATACATAGATGTGAGTTACTTGAACTTTACAATTCACCCTATAAATAAGTGGGGGCCCAGTGCAGCAGGCCAAGGAGGCTCACAGTTAGGTGGTATTCAACAGTATTCCCTCAAGGTGGGCTTCAGGAGGTGGTAAATTTTTTGAATTTTTTTTCTAAAAAGCTTAAAAATATATATATCATTACAAGTTATCTGAAAGTGCAAATAATTCAGAATTACTTACAGTATTGGGTATAAATTTTCCCTCATAACTTTCCCCCAACTTACTATTCCACTCACTTATCCAAAGATAACTTCTGTTAGCATTTACTATGTAATGCACTATTTCTCTATTCAGGCATCTCTTTGTCTATCATCTATGTTTTATGATACACCATATACATTATTCTGAATATGACTTTTAACTTGTCAATATGTATTAGAACTTTTCTCATGTTAGCATATGTATACATGTGTTTTATCCTTTTGAAAAATTTTACATAGCATGAATGTATCATAATTAAAACTTTCATTTACTGGTATATTTTTCTATCACAACTAGCATTGTGATGGAAATCCTTGCAGTTAATTCATTAATTTATTTATCTAATATTTTGGGGGATTATTACATGTCAGATATTGTCTTATGTATGCCAAAAATGAACACAAAACACAAAATAAACAATAATAAAAATATATGGTTCCTGCCAGATTTGGAACCAGGCGAGGTGAGTGAGCCATTTGTCTTAGGCCCCAAATTTAAGCTCAGTAATCAAGACAAGGGACTTTCCAGGTATCTGAGTGGTAAGAATCCACCTGCCAATGCAGGAGACACATGAGAGGTGGGTTCGATTCCTGAGTTGGAAAGATCTCCTGAAAGGGGAGATGGCAACCCACTCCAGTATTCTTGCCTGAAAAATCCCTTAGACAGAGAAGCCTGTTGGGCTACAGTCCATGGAGTCACAAAGAGTTGGACATGACTGAGTGACTGAGCATTCATGCAATCAAGATAAATAATATTTTATACACTTTAAAAAAATAAAATTTAAAAATTCTATGATAAACAAAATATGACATTTTGAACAAAAGCAGATTCTGTGCTTAGCTTGCACCAAGGAGATATTAAATAATCACAAAATTGCTATTTTATTTTTCTTAATATTATTCACAAATTGTGATTAAAAAACACTAGAACAGTAAAAAAGGATTTTGTGCTAAATTATATTTAGGTTTCAGAGACTGTCACAGATTAGGTTCCTTGAAAAGCCATTTCAAAGATTAGCATTTAGGGCATTTATTAAGGCATGTTCTTGGGATGAACTCCTGAGAGGGAAGGAAGAGAAGTGGGATTTGGCAGGATAAGATTTGGCAGCATTTGCAATGCTGTGTTAGTGGACACATCAGGTGATCCTCTAGGGAATTCTGAAGATAGGATGACTTCTCAAAGCCCTACTAAGTTGGGACGGTGGGTCTGGGCTTTCAGTCCTCATGTCAACAAGTCACTTGATGTGGACTGCCCTGGAACTCGGGTGTGTCCCTGGACCAGCTGGCTCTCTTCATTTAAGACAGTTCCTGAAAGGGTTGACAGTGGACCACTGGATGCACTCCCAATATCTCGGTAATAAGTGTTTCATCCTTGAAGGGTGGGGGGCTGAGAGGCACATCAGAGAGATGACAGGGTCCGTCACAGAGCTTTCCCAGAGGAATTGAGGCCTGCTGGTGAAGTAACAATGTGAAATTCATTCAACAAGTATTTTGGAATCTCCTGTGATACGATGGGCCTGTTTTAAGTTCTGGGAACCACAGCAGAGTACAAAGACAAATTTTTTAATTGAAAGCTTATGTTGTGCCATACAATGTGTTAAACCTTTCACATGAATTATTTGATTCTTTCTTTCTGATGAACTTGTAAAATAGCTCCTATTATTACCTCTATTTAATAGATGAGGAAACTGAGGTTCAGAGATTTTGCATCTTACCCAGAGTCCCAGAGTTAACAGAGTTGGAAGTAGGATTTGAACCTAAAGTTTGCATACTGCAGATCCTTGGGTGTAGTTGACCTCAATAATTCCTCTTATTGTGTGCATGTTAGACTATTTCTATATTTTGATATCTAGAAGTATAATAGTTGGGTCACAGTGCGTACGCATTTTAAAATGTTGGTCAGTTCAGTTAGTTCAGTCGCTCAGTCGTGTCCGACTCTTTGGGACCCCATGAATTGCAGCATCCCAGGCCTGCCTGTCCATCACCATCTCCTGGAGTCCACCCAAACCCATGTCCATCGAGTCGGTGATGCCATCCAGCCATCTCATCCTCTGTCGTCCCCTTCTCCTCCTGCCCCCAATCCCTCCCAGCATCAGGGTCTTTTCCAATGAGTCAGCTCTTCGCATGAGGTGGCCAAAGTATTGGAGCTTCAGCTTCAGCATCAGTCCTTCCAATGAATACCCAGGATTTATCTTCTTCAGGATGGACTGGTTAGATCTCCTTGCAGTCCAAGGGACTCTCAAGAGTCCTCCAACACCACAGTTCAAAAACATCAATTTTTCAGTGCTCAGCTTTCTTCACAGTCCAACTCTCACATCCATACATGACCACTGGAAAAACCATAGCCTTGACTAGACGGACCTTTGTTGGCAAAGTAATGTCTCTGCTTTTTTAATATGCTATCTAGGTTGGTCATAACTTTCCTTCCAAGGAGTAAGCGTCTTTTAATTTCATGGCTGCAATCACCATCTGCAGTGATTTTGGAGCCCCAAAAAATAAAGTCTGACACTGTTTCCACTGTTTCCCCATCTATTTCCCATGAAACGATGGGACTGAATGCCATGATCTTCGTTTTTTGAATGCTGAGCTTTAAGCCAACTTTTTCACTCTCCTCTTTCACTTTCATCAAGAGGCTTTTTAGTTCCTCTTCACTTTCTGACATAAGGGTGGTGTCATCTGCATATCTGAGGTTACTGATATTTCTCCCGGCAATCTTGATTCCAGCTTGTGCTTCTTCCAGCCCAGCATTTCTCATGATGTATTCTAGACACTACCAAACAACTCTTTAAACAGTACCAATTTTTATTTTCACTCAAGGTCTATGGAAATGTCCATTTGATCACACCCTTTATTACATAAACTTAAAAAAAATTAAGTAGGCAATGTTGTCTATCTTTCTTTTAAGTTTTCTATATTTTATATGTCTTGCTTGCTGCTGCTGCTGCTATGTCGCTTCAGTTGTGTCCGACTCTGTGCAAACCCATAGACGGCAGCCCACCAGGCTCCCCCGTCCCTGGGATTCCCCATGGACTGCAGCCTCCCCGGTTCCTCTGTCCATGGGATTTCCCAGGCAAGAGTACTGGTATGGGTTGCCATTGCCTTCTCCATATGTCTTGCTTAGAAAAGCTTTTTCCAACATAAGAATATTAAAATATTTTATATTTTTGTATATTACTTGTAGTACATATTATATTCATGCATAGTATTTTTATGGCCTTATTGTCTTGTTGAGACCTCTAGTAAAGTATGTACGCCTTTATTTTTAGGGGCAAATTGCTCTGTTTCACCGTTATGTGTGATGTCAACTCTAGATTTTCAATAGGTGCTCTTTATCAGGTTGAAGAAGTTTCCTTCTTTTCCTAATTTTTAGAGAGTTTTTTATTGTGAGTGAATTTTGAATTTTGTCAAATGCTTTTTGTGCATTTAGGTTATCATATGATTTTTCTGTCTCAATTTGTTGATATGGTGAGCTACACTGATTAGTTTTATTTTGTTAAAGCAACTCTACATTCCCATGATGCATTTCACTTGGTTATACTTTCTTATTATTTTTATATATTGCTGAATTCAACTCATTAAGTTTTTAAGAATTTGTTTCTATATAATTGAGGGGTATTGTTCAGTGATTGTCCTTTTTTTTTAATATTGTTATCTGGTTTTATTAATGGTGTATTTCTGGACTCATAGAGTTGGAAAGTGTTACCTCCTCTTAATTTTCTAAGAGTTTGCAAACAATTTATTTTATTTCTTCATTAAAAGTTTGATAGATTGCATCAGTGAAGCCACCCAAAGCCTGGGATTTTCTCTGTGAGATATTTAACTACAAATTCATTTTAAAAATACTTATAGGACTGTTTGACTTATTTATCCTTTTTGAGGGAGCTCTCATAGTTTTTGTTTTTCAGTTAATTTATTCATTTTTATCTAGGTTGTCAAATTTAGTGACATAAAATTATTTATAATATTCCTTTATTACTTTTTTAATGTTAGTAGGTATGTCCCTTCTTTCTCCCTGCTACAGGTAGCTTTTTTTTTTTTTTTCTGTTTTTCCTGACCAGCCTGGCTAAAGTTTTATTAATTTTATTGATTTTCTCAAAGAAACAGTGCTTTGTTTCATTCATTTTTCTCTATTAGTTTTTCTGTTTTCTAATTCATTGATTTTTGCTTTTATCTTTGTAATTTCCTTCTACTTATATTGAGTTTGATTTATTCTTATTTTCTTAAAGTAGAAACTTAGCTTACTTTATTTCTAATAAAAGTTTATGTCTATAAATTACTTTTTAAGCACTGCTTTAGTTGCAGTATATAAATTTTGATATGTTGTGTTTTCATTCAGTTCAAGATATCAATAGTTTTCAGTTTCCCCTGTGATTTCTTCTTTGACACACGAATTATTTAGCAATGTGGCTATTACATTTCCAAGTATTGGGGGATTTCTTCCTGTCAGTTTCTAATATAATTCCATATGCCAGAAAACATAATTTGTATGACTTGAATTCTCTTAAATGTATTGAGACTCATTTTGTAGTCTAGATTATGATCTATCTTAGGAAGTATTCTGTGTGAAATTGGATACAATGTATATTCTGCTGTTATTAGGAGAATCTTCCTTAAATATCAGTTAGCTTGAGTTTATTGATAGTAGTCTTCAGATATCCTATATTGTTACTGATTTTCTATCTACTTACTCTTTCAATCATTAAGAAAAAGGTGTTGAGATCTCTGTATATAGTTGTGGATTTTTCTATTTCTTTTTCCATTTCTGTGTATGCTTGCTTTATGTATTTTTAATCTCTGCTATTGATGACATAAAAATTTAGGATTGTTATCCTCTCAAATCCTCAACTTTATCTTTTGAAATGATCTTTTTTATTCCTGGTAATATCCTTTGCTTGGAAATTTATTGTGTCTAATATTACTACTCTAGCATTATTTTAAATTAAATTTTCATGTATTTATTTCCATTGTTTCACCTTTAATCATTCCATAACTTTATTTAAAGTCATAGATTTTTTTTTTAATAGATGGTGTATAATTAGTTCTGACTTTTCATCTGTGTTTCAGTTTGGATAATTAGCAACTCTGTGTTTTCAAGTTTCCTGATGTTTTTCTTTTTATTTAGCTGATTTGGCTCTGCTATTCAAACAACCCTTTGGAGATCTTTCCTTAGTACGCTGGGCTATCAGTGAGGTCTCTTCATTATGACTTAGCAGAACATATATATCTCTCAGCTCTGTGTGAACTTGGAGATTGCTTAGATTAAAAATTCCCTATATTTCTTTGCTTCCTGGCTTTGTAACATGTGTGCCTGTGCTCAGTCGTGTCCAATTCTTTGCAACCCCATGAACTGTAGCCTGGAGGCTTCTCTGTCCATGGGATTTTCCCAGCAAGGGTATTGGAGTGAGTTGCCATTTCTCTGGGGATCTTCCCCACCCAGGAGTTGAACCCATATGTCCTGCATTGTAGGCAGATTCTTTTTTTTTATTTTATTTATTTATTTTACTTTACAGGATTGTGTTGGTTTTGCCATACATTGACTTGAATCTGTGTAGGCAGATTCTTTGCTGCTGAGCCACTTGGTGTGATTTGCTTGGAGTCCCACTCTATGAACTATGATTTTTTTTTTCTAAAAAGGTCTACAGCCAGAAAGACAGTATGACTGTAAGACTTGCCTCAGTAATTTCCTTCTCTTCAGGGATCGCAGTCATGTGCTGCCTGGTGCTTAATGTCTGAAAAGAGATGCTTCTTGTAAATTATCCCATTTTCTATTTACTTATAGTGGGGGCAGCAAGTCTGCTACCATTTACTCCATTGCAGAAGTGGAAATTCTCTTTCTAGTTTTTAATTCTGTTGATGTACTGAATTTCATTACTAATAGTGACATTGATATTTAAAATCCTACTTTATATTATTCATTTAATACATTTTTGGATAATTCCACTAATATTTTAATTAGGAATTTTATATTTGCATGCATAAGTGAGGCTTGCATATAATGTTTTAATCCTTTTTTTCTTTGACTTAATATCAGTTCTGGTAATTTGCAAATTTATTTAGGACATTAAAAATTTTTTTACATGTTATTGAAAAATTTTTTTAATTTTGAATTTATACATTGTGTCTTAAGTCTCCCAAGAAGATATCTGTATCAAATGCTTTTTTTAGGAGGTGGAGGAGGTTTGATATCATGGATTGTCTTAAAAATTTTTTTAACTGAAGTTTAGTTTATATACAATGTTGTGTTGGTTTCTGTATAGAACAAATTGACTCCATATATATATATATATATATATATATGTATGTACATATATATCTGTATATTGGACTGATATATTTGGATTTTTTAGCTTTTCTTTTTAAGTTTTCATTTTGCTAAATATTTTTCATTTCATCTAGGTTTTAAAATGTACTCATATATTTATATCTGTAATTATTTTGTTATTTGGAAAATTTCCCCATTTATTTATGATCCTTTCTCACTTCTAATGTTTTAAAATTTGTTTAACATTTTGGGGTGTATTTGCCAAATTTGTGCCTATTTTTTCTTTCACATAATACATTTTATTATTTTTAAAGTAGGTGGAAATTTTTAGTGAAGGTTAGGAAAATAAAAGGGCTGAGGAAAGAAGACAGCATTATATGCAGAGAGAGACAACACATGCAAAACATGCTGTTGAGAAGGGAAAATTATGCGGGATAACGAGATAGAGAGGGAAGGAGTGAAGAACTTTGACAAACATCCTCAAAATTAGGCAGGAAACTTCTGAGTTGAAACAGTGGATGATGAAAAACATTACAATGTTTATAAGCTTCAGAGGCTTGTAGTGTAACCATATACTAAAGAAAATATCTTCAGCAGCTTTGGGTATGTTGACATGTGCAGATACTGAAGACAGAAATATCTTCTTGGGGTGTTGTTGCAGAAGGTCAGGTGATAACACAGGTTAATTTAGATGAGTTATTTTGAAAATGGAATAACAAACCCAGAATGACTATTGAGGACCATATGACTGAACAGACACAAATGTGAGAATATATGTATGTGGTTTCAGTTGTGGGGAAGAGAAAGAACACTGCAAAGTGGTAAAGATTTTGAGAACTGGAAAGTGGTATAATTAATAATGATAAAGAATTGGGTAGAGATGCCTAGTGGAGGATGTGAGGATCGTCTACATGGAGTCAGCTCCGGATGCGTAGTTAGTGTGAGATATTTAAGTGTAGAAGTTCTACAGACATCCTAGAGACATGGATAAAATATTGGACCATTATCAAGGTCACCAGTGACCTCAGGGGTCTTGCTACCCTACGCCTCTGGAAGTACTTTTATGTGATTGATAGCTGTCTTGGCTCCTTTGAATCCTGAAATTAGAATGAGTCCTGAGTTTTCCAGGAGACTCGTACCATGTGAGTGGGAGAAAGGTCAGGTAAATTAAAAAATTTTTAATGTGCTGGGAGATTAATATGGTTCACTTGGGGGTATTTGAAAATTAAAGATATCTTTATCAGGGAAAACTTAGGGACAAGAGAATAATGACATAGTTTTTTAATTCCTTTTTATTTTTTGATAATCAACAGAAGCACTCAATTCTGAAGGGAGGGTCCTGTGCTCTGATGGTCCTTTCTTGTATTCCCTACCCTTGCTCTCACTGGGAAGGCCAGACCCTGTCACTGTAGCAACTGTAAATATAACATTAAGGTCCAGACCGACAAGGTGCCATTGTAACACTCTGACCTCGCTGTTTTAAGTCTAGTAATAGCTGTTGTTTTAAAACACAGCGTTTAACAGCAGTTGTTTTCCAAATAATGTAGCATGTTTCCCCTTACTCTAATAGCTTATTTAAAGAGCTATTTTCCCAAGTTACCCAGGGATGTTGGAAATAATTTCTGCATTTCCCCTGGCTTTATATTCTAGTTGTCAAAAAGTCAAAACACAAACACTAGCTGAACAGACTCAGTTGCATCTCAACATGGTAATTGTTAAATCACTCAGTAGGAAGAAAACAAAAAAAAAAAAAAAAAGAAGTCACACAAGGAGTTATTATTATGCATATGCATTTTTAATGTCTGATTCTCTGTGTAACCTTAAATTACAATGCAGGTTAAATTTCCCTGGCTGATTTATAAGCATAATGTAAACTCTAGACACAGTTAATGATATTGCCATGTAAAACTGTTCTGTTGCAATCTAAAGACCTTGCTTAGCACTGCAAAGCTCTGGGCTCATTTCAATGTGATCATTGAGGCACTATGCAGAGATTATGCATTTATTGTATTTTTTTCATGAATACATGAATGAATAATAAGTTCAACAAACAAGAGTTTCCTACTGGGAATGTCAAACAAATCATTCTGCAAAGTGCTCTGAATTTCAATCAATCACTCCCCATAACACTTGTCCCGCTGAGGTCTTCAGCTTCAGCAGAGTCAGCACTTAGAAACCCTACAGACAGCCATCCATGGTAGGAGACACAGGGTGTAAGGGTGTAAGAGTGTAAGAGTGCAGAGGACATATGCCATTGAGCTGTCCTCTTCTCTTTACGGGGCATCCTTGCTAAAGTCCCTATTGGTTGCTTCTGTACTGGTAGACACCTAGTGTACTGGTGAATCATATACCTATAATCTTGCTTCCACCTTACCCCTGCTGTTACCTATAAGCTGAAATCTAGAAGCATTAATGGTTAGCTCAGTAGAGGGAAAGTGTCCACTTCAGGTAAATGGAAAAGACAGAGCAGCATTACTTATATGTGAAATCTAAAATATGATCCAAAGGCTCTTATATACAAAATAGAAACAGACTCACAGACGTAGAAAAAAAATTTATGATTACCAAAGGGGAAAGGGGAGGAGGAGGAGGGATAAATTAGGAACTGCGGATTAGCAAACACAGACTACTACATATAAAATTGATAAACAAGAAGGACCTACTGTATAGCACAGGGAACTATTTTCAGTATCTTATGATGGAAAAGAATATGAATATATATATATATATATATATATCTGAATCACTTTGCTATGTACCAGAAACTAATACAATGTTGTAAGTCAACTATACCTCAAAAATTTTTTTTAAAAATGAAAAAAAAAAGAGTGGTATTACAACATTGTGATGCTTTTATGACCCAGATGAATGGTGAGATTGGACTATTGAGTATGAAGACACCAGCAAAGACTTGTTCAGAGAGCATGGAATCTTCATCTTAGCAGGTATCACTTGATGATCTGAAATTGAAGTTTGGTGCCTTTATCTTGGGGAATCCTTATTTTCATCTTAGAGGGTTCGCACTCCTCTTCTGGGGTCTTGATTTATACTGACACAGAAGAAGGAGAGGCTTAAAGCAGAGAACAATCCTTTATTTGGTGTTGTTTGTCCAAAGGTAGTTTTAGGACATGCAATTCTTTCTATGAATCTGTTTCCTCTTTCTGACCTTTTGCCTACATTGTGACCTGCAGCAACTTCTCCCAGGAAGGGGATGCCAGTTTGAGGTAGAGTTCCTGGGGCTTGAGGTTGCGTGTTCCATATGAAGAAACTTGCCCATATACCTAGGAAGCTTGCTCTTCATCACCTACCAAATCAACAAATACCAACAAATTGAGTGAATTCCAAAGGCTGTGAGAGTCAGATTTCCACTTCAACATCAGTACAAATGCTTGTTTTATTTATAGCTTCTAAAATAAGAATCATATTCTTACTAGCTCTTATTAGACCCTTCTGACCACAGGACCTGTTCCGTATCTGTGGGATCAGATGTTGTCGGTTTTCATGGTTCATGGCGTGCCAAGCATAGTGATTACTTAATACAAGTTGATTCTGTTCTTCTCTTCCTATTCTTTTACATTCATCACACAAACAAATATCAACAGTTACAAATTTATCAAGTTTTGTTACAAAGATGCCTTCCCCACTATGAATCTGATATGAATAAATAATGTTATTCATTGCATTTTCTATAGAGGAAAGTAACTGGATGAAATGTAACAAGCATTTCAACCTCCAGGGCAGGCCCTGGATTATTCATTTGGTGTTGAAGAGTGTTTCCTATGGAAACAGGCCCTCAGAATTCTATAATGGGCTGATTGCCTGACTGGCTGTGTAGCACAGAACAAATGATATGACCTTTGTGAGACTCAGTTTTCTCATCTATAAAATGCAACAGCTGAACAGATTTTTTCCAAGGACACTTTGGTAATATAGCATAATTTTAAGAGCAAAGATTCTGGATCTAGCTGCTTGAGGTTCAAGTTCTTAGAGCTGTGATTATACTTAACTGCGCTGTGCTTCAGCATTCTCATCTGTGGAAAAGTCAGTCTAAGGATCAAATGAGTTGGTCATTCTAAGGATCTGTCCTTTTCACAGATCTGTAAATGTAAGCTATTTTGGATTCTGACTTCAATGGTTTTAATAATAATTAGCAATATTTAATAATAATATCTGCTGTTGATTGGGTAGCTAAAATGGACTGAATATCATTTATATTATCTTGTGAAAATGTCACAATAAATCGACAGTGAATGTACCGTGATCATCTCCATTTTACAAGTGAGGAAATGAGGCTGAGGGCTGAGCTAGTTCCCCCGGGGTCTGGCAATTAGTAAGGAACTAATGCTGAATGCTAGTTAGGAACTGGCTCTGCATGCCCGCCCTCCTTCCACTGTCCATTCTCACCCCACCGGCTCTGTCTCCAGGGCTCTGTTGAAATCATATCAGCCTGCAGGGTTTGCTGGAAGACAAAGGCAGGCAGAGTGAGGAGGGAGGCTCCTTTGCTTAGCTTCGTGTCAGACTGAAAAATACTCTGCTGAGTTGATTTCCACCGGTGTCGTTGCTGACTTTGGTTTCACACTTCATCACTGTTTGTCTCAATGGGTCCCACCTCCTTTCTTCCCCTACACCAAGCTGACCCTGCTTCTGAATCGGGCCCCAGTTCAGGGTGTTAGCCTTGCTGCACTCCTCCTTTGCTCCCGGTTGCTTTCACGGCACTGTTTGTTACCCTTTCAATCTTCTTTTCTTCTCTCTCCCCTCACTGTGTCTGCTCCTTCTCAGTAACAAAAGGTTAAAGCAGCTAACTCTGACTTACATTGTACACTCATCATTTCCTCTGGTTTCCCTCTTTATTGTGTGCGTGTGTGTGAGAGAGAGAGAGAGAAAAAGTGAGTGAGAGAGAAAGACCCTAGGGGAAAGAGGAGGAGAAGGAGAGAGAAAGGGAAAGAGAGATAGAAGCACTGCACTCTTTTCTGTAGCTTACCCATCAGAAATAACACTCAATGCTCTCTGGTGAGTGACAACATATCCGTTTCTTAATTGAGAGCCCAAGCATTCCCCACATGATGGTAAGCAAGAGATAAAACCGTGGCGTGTTTCTCAAAGTCCATTTAAGTCATTTATTTCTGCCAAGTCTTTAAAGTCAGGATTTGTTGTCCTAGGAGAGCGCATTACACTCTCAAAGGAGTGGGGAGTCCAGTGCTGCTTCAAGCAGAGGCAAGCATATCTAGATAGTTGTCTTACAAAGGCAAGCACACTCTCTGTTACTGATGATAGTGCTTATTTTAAATAAAAATGTACAGCTCTAGTCTCTGCCATACTTTTAATTGTCCATCAGAAGATTGTGACTAAGGAGGCAGTGAGCAGCTAGAAAGAACATCAGGTTATCTAAGGTGGGTTTACCTTTGAGTTTCTGAATCGAATAGGTAAAGGATTCTACTATTTGGCTCTCCTATTGTGACTGCACAGTGAGGCAGAGAGGGGAGAGATTCCTGTCTCACTTTGCAGTACTCTCTCATTTCTCCTTAGTTACTGATATGCACTGAAGTGCATATGTGTTTACTATTCATAGGGACAAATGTCAATCAATACAGTGAGAGCTAACACACAGGACACTTGATTGGGGAATGAGAGTTTGGGGCATTCCAAGCATATTTCATCACTAATAAAAAGTTTGAAGGGTGAGACACATTGCAATCATTACCCCTTAAACGTAGAAATTACAAAAACACAGGTCTCTGACAAGCTGATTATAGATATACAAAAACCTTCCATAAACCCCTCTTTTTGTCCATGAAACATATTTTTTTTTTCTTTTGCAGTTTGTGGAGTAGTAACTTACTGCTGTCAAAATGGTCTCTCTACTTCTGACTTTTCTCCTCTGTCTCCTCTGCTTTGAAGATTAAAGTTATTTTAGAATTAAAATAATCCATGCTAACTGCACTTCCAAATGTTCTTTCTGAAGTGTTTGTGCACATATACTATCATCAGAAGTCTTTTCTTGGATGTCTATGACCTTCAAAACGTTAGCAAAATCCATTTTGATACTAGAGGTTTACTAGTTTGTCCTTAATCTGTCATCTTGTCCAAAGAATAGATCCTCATTCCTTCCTATCAACCAGGGTCTCCACAAAATATCCTCAGACCTCTAAACCAAACATACTCAGTAAAACTCATCATCTCTTTTCTTTCCTTGTTCCAAACTCACTCCTTCCACTATGATATTGTTCCCAGTTAACAGCTTCATCACTCTTTACAACTGCCCTACTAGACACTTTGTATATTGTACACGAGGCAGGGATCAAGACCATCCCCAAGGAAAAGAAATTCAAAAAGACAAAATGATTGTCTGAGGAGGCCTTAAAAATAGTGGTGGATAGAAGAGAAGCACAAGACAAAGGAGAAAAGGAAAGGTATACCCATTTGAATGCAGAGTTCCAAAGAAGAGCGAGAAGAGATGAGAAAGCCTTCCTCAGTGATCAATGCAAAGAAATAGAGGAAAACAATACAATGGGAAAAACTAGAGCTCTCTTCAAGAAAATTAGGGATACCAACGGAATATTTCATGCAAAGATGGGCACAATAAAAGACAGAAATGGTATGGACCTAACAGAAGCAGAAGATACTAAGAAGCGGTGGCAAGAATATACAGAAAAACTACACCAAAAAGATCTTCATGACCCAGATAATCACAGTGGTGTGATCACTCACCTAGAGCCAGACATCCCAGAATGCAAAGTCAAGTGGGCCTTAGGAAGCATCACTATGAACTAAACTAGTGGAGGTGATGGAATTCCAGTTGAGCTATTTCAAATCCCAAAAGATGATGCTGTGAAAATGCTACACTCAATATACCAGCAAATGTGGAAAACTCAGCAGTGGCCACAGGACTGGAAAAGGTCAGTTTTCATTCCAATCCCAGAGAAAGCCAATGCCAAAGAATTCTCAGACTACTGCACAATTGCACTCATCTCACAAGCTAGTAAAGTAATGCTGAAAATTCTCCAAGCCAGGCTTCAGCAATACGTGAACTGTGAACTTCCAGATGTTCAAGCTGGTTTTAGAAAAGGCAGAGGAACCAGAGATCAAATTGCCAACATCTGCTGGATCATCGAAAAAGCAAGAGTTCCAGGAAAACATCTACTTCTGCTTTACTGACTATGCCAAAGCCTTTGACTGTGTGGACCACAACAAACCCTGGAAAATTCTGAAAGAGATGGGAATACCAGACCACCTGACCTGCCTCTTGAGAAACCTATATGCAGGTCAGGAAGCAACAGTTAGAACTGGACATGGAACAAAAAAATGGTTCCAAATCAGGAAAGTAGTATATCAGGCCGTATATTGTCACCCTGCTTATTTAACTTCTATGCAGAGTACATCATGAGAAATGCTGGGCTGAATGAAGCACAAGCTGGAATCAAGATTGCTGGGAGAAATATCAATAACCTCAGATATGCAGATGATACCACCCTTATGGCAGAAAGTGAAGAAGAACTAAAGGGCCTCTTGATGAAAGTGAAAGAGGAGAGGGGAAAAGTTGACATAAAGCTCAACATTCAGAAAACTAAGATCATAGCATCCGGTCCCATCACTTCATGGCAAAGAGATGGGGAAACAGTGTCAGACTTTATTTTTCTGGGCTCCAAAATCACTGCAGATGGTGACTGCAGCCATGAAATTAAAAGACTCTTGCTCCTTGAAAGAAAAGTTATGACCAACCTAGATAGCATATTAAAAAGCAGAGACATTACTTTACCAGCAAAGGTCCATCTAGTCAAAACTATATTTTTTCCAGTACTCATGTATGGATTTGAGAGTTGGACTATAAAGAAAGCTGAGCACCGAAGAACTGATGCTTTTGAACTGTGGTGTTGGAGAAGATTCTTGAGAGTCCCTTGGACTGCAAGGAGATCCAACTAGTCCATCCTAAAGGAAATCCGTCCTGAATATTCATTGGAAAGACTGATGCTGAAGCTGAAACTCCAATACTTTGGCCACCTGATGTGAGGAGCTGACTCACTGGAAAAGACCCTGATGCTGGGAGGGATCGGGGGCAGGAGGAGAAGGGGATGACAGAGGATGAGATGGTTGAATGGCATCACCGACTCAATGGACATGAGTTTGAGTAAACTCTGGGAGTTGGTGATGGACAGGGAGGCCTGGTGTGCTGCAGTCCATGGGGTTGCAAAGAGTCAGACATGACTGAGCAACTGAACTGAACTGAACTAGGCACTTTGGAATTAGTTGAAGCTTTGTCTATTTCTCCCCATTCTGCCTCCCCACCGCTGGGGCATACACTCCTTATCCTTGGTTTAGACATTGTACCTTTTCTGTCTTGCCTTTCCTACCACTTCAGGTTCTTACCATCTCATCATTAGATGACTTCAATGCCCTTTTAACAGAAACCCCTGTGTTCAGCCTTTTTTTTTCTTAAATCCATTCTTCCAATCGAGGCCAGGGAAGTAGTTCTAAAATCCGGGCTCATGAGTTCCCTTTCCCAACATTTGTGATGGCTGATCTTTGCATGAGACCAAATGCTAAAGAACGCATACTTGTGTCTCGTTCTCTTCCCAGTGTATTCACCGTATATCCTGCCCTATACTGAACAGACTGCTCACTTTCACTGTTCTTTCAAATCACCATGAAATTTTATATATCTACTTTTTTGACTAAAATGCCCTTCCATTTATCCATAGTAAACTGAAGTTAAGAGAACCATGTCTGTTTTGTCCAGTGTTAAATCCCAACCACCCACCACAGTGTGGAGCACAGAATGAATACAGAGATGAAAACTTATTTACCTCAGGAAACAAATACAGGCAAGAAAGAGCTAGAAATTGGATGTGTTGATTCTTACCTTCTAATTTTTTTTTCAAAATATTTGATGATTCAAAGATTTGAGAAAACATGTTTCCCAAGTTGTGTCAAGGAGATTCATTGGCCTTTAGTTGTTTAGCCCTGAGACTTCATACAATATGTATCAAACGCAAGTTGACATTTTCTGTGGGCTATAGGAAAGACATACATGGAATACACTGGGTTGCATTCTCTCTATGGTTCTAACGTCATAAACATAGCTATATTAGTGCTTCTCAAAATTTAATGTCCACGTAACCATCCCCCACAGGGATCTTGTTAAAATATGGATGCTGCTCCAAGAGGCCCAGTGACATCAGAGGTTCTGCGTTTCTAGCATGTTCCCAGTGGCGGCCATCATGCTGATCCCTGAACACACACTTCATGTAGCAAGGAGCTGAATAATTAGATACAGCCCAACCAGGTTCCCTGGAGGAGGGCATGGCAACCCACTCCAGTACTCTTGCCTGGAGAATCCCATGGTCAGAGGAGCCTGGTGGGCTACAGTCCATGGGGTCACAGAGAGTCAGACAAGACCAGAGTGACTTAGCATGCATGCACCCAGGTTAACTAGCGTTTTATTCTCTTTTGCTAAGAAATTTGTTGAATTTTAAAGATTTCTCTTCTCTATATCCCATGATAGTCTATAGAAATAAAAGTTCAGTTATTATAAAAATATGCAGAATGAATTATCTCGAGGCAATATGATGTCAATCAAACGGTAGTACAGACTGATGATAAACATGATGGGTGGGAAACGTTGTTGGTCTACAGCAGTTCTCTTCTCGGGTCTTATTTCAGAGGAGTTTTCTAAACTGCTGATTCTCCATGCCGATGCAGTAATCATAGGTCCATATTTCTTCAAGGAAATCCTTAGTATCATTAATCTGAAGGGGCATCAGAACTAATCTGGAGAATGCACTATGAAGATATTTGTAGCTATACTTTAATGAAAGTATGATTCCCTCCCTTTACCCAGGTGTCTATCTAGACATAGTAACTCCATCAGGGGTGATGTCATCTATCACTGCTTGACCAGCTGTATTCAGAGTGGTGAAAGGCAAACCTTTAATCTCACTGTTACCTGATGGACTTTGAAGAATTCAGAATATGACTAACCATATACAATATCAAAAAGAGATATAACAGCCGTCAGTAGTCAGTGAAACCTCTGGGCCTAGACTGCAATGCCGTTCAGCAGTGCCATTGTTGTTTAAGCTGATCCGTGTCTCATTACTGATGAGTAATGTTAAATTTGGTTTATGTAGCTATTGCACTGTATTAGTAAGGTGGGTACATATTTAAGTTGTATAATCTCTACACCCCCAGCTTTATTGATTATTGATTTTTTTTAAGGAAACTGACAATAAAAGACAACATGGATAGTAAATAGTTTGGTTCATAGAGACATTTCTATGTACTGCATAGACTCTATTTAAACATAAGTCTTCAGTTCAGTTCAGTCGCTCAATCATGTCTGACTCTTTGCGATCCCATGAATCGCAGCACGCCAGGCCTCCCTGTCCATCACAAACTCCCGGAGTTTACTCAAACTCATGCCTATTGAGTCGGTGATGCCATCCAGCCATCTCATCCTCTGTCGTACCCTTCTCCTCCTGCTAGATAAGTCTTACTGAAAGTTAGAATAACACAGAGTAATTCCCACTATAATTTGATCGATATAAGAGTGGGGGTTTACTGAGTCTGGGAAGGAAGTAGAGTGATTAATATGGGTGAAGATTTGTTTTATCTGTCTGGTTAATGGCAGTGCTCAGAACTTTATGAACAATGCTGGATACTGAATTATTAAATTTGATGGTTGTAGAATGATTTTAAAACTTAGTAACAAGTCCTCTTAAGTCTTAGGTGTGTCTGCTAAGTCACTTTAGTCATGTCCATCTCTTTGTGACCCTATGGACTATAGCCCCCCAGGCTCCTCTGTCCATGGGGATTTTCCAGGCAAGAATATTGAAGTGGGTTGCTGTGCCCTCCTTCAGAGGATTTTCCCAGCCCAGGGATCGGACCAATGTCTCTTACATCTCCTGCATTGGCAGGCAGATTCTTTACCACTAGTACTCCCTGGGAATCCCCTTAAATCTTATAAGGGAACTCCTATTTCTGCAACTCACAGAAGATGACATACTTGGTGGTTGACATAAAAATGGTCTGTTTTGGTAATGTTTTGAAAATTAACTTTCCCCCAGACACCGACCCTCCCCCTCCTCACCATTTCTAGACTGTTGGCTTTCTGGCATGATTGTTCAAGTGTGTTCCATTGGATCACACCAAATTCCCATTATAATCCTGGTTTTCAGGGAATGGTGTAGGCTGGAGCTGTTCACCTGGAAGTGGAAAAGATGATGTTCAGGAAGAGATCGTTATTGCACTGTTTTTTGTTTTTTTGCCCTGTTACTAAGAATCTGTCTGGGTATTTGACATTTCAGTGTTAAGACAGTTCCCAAGGTTCTGTTGGGGAAAAAAGTGGATGCTGAGTGACCACGTCTCCTTACAGCTGGTAGTTTATATCCAGGTGTTTATCCTGGAGTTTGCTTGAGTGATTTGACTTAACACTTTTAATGGGTGGTAGGCTCTGGGGGAGGTTCTTCTCTGCTATTCCTAGAGGAGATGGGCTGTAGAGGAAGGTGGGGTGGAAAGTACATATTGCCGAAGTGTGCAGTTGGGAGCCACATATTCTTCTTTAATTTTCAGGCTTTTTCTCTGCTTAACAGCTCTGACTGATGGCAGTGAGGGAGGAGGTTTGGTACACGTTTGGTGTTTCCTAAAGCACTCTGGAGGAAGAACAAAACATCCCCTTGATGGCGTTCTCTGCAGAACCCATTTCAGAATTAAACAGTTTGAGGTTCCGTTATGACTTTCATGGAGCCATGTCTGTTTTCCTATTGAGGTCATCATCTCCTGTTCCCCAGGGAATCCAAGGGACGTGTGAGTCATTGTCAATGAAAAATCACACTGAGAGTATATGATGTTGCCCTGTCAGATCCCAGAGTTGGGTGTTCCTGTATAAGATACACTGGACAACCTGATGAACCTATAAAGGTTTAAAGTAAGTATATGTGTGTTTTGAGTAAATATGAGTGAATTAGGATAGCTTTCATTTTGAGCCTGGCCTGAGAACCAGGAGACCTGGAACTCTGCTATTAATGGGCTTTGTAAATTTGGGTGAGCAGTTTGATGTTTTGATTTTTCCATTTTTCCATTTAAAAATAAGATTACATGATCTCTAAGGTCCCTTTTGGCAAACTGGTCCTATAATTCTCCTTTCATTTACCACAAAGGGTGCTCAGGCAGAGAATTCTTTGAGAACTTGTTTTTAACTTAAGATCAATCTGATGAATATTGCCAATGTAAAAAATAAATCATTATCAGGTGCATATGGTATTTGTAGTGTTGTTTGTTTCTTAAAGGCTAATCTTCAGTAAATTGCTTGATCATTTGGTATGCAACATGCTCTTGTGTATTACATACTGTATTTGTATTTTATATTTGGAAATGCCATTGAACATTGCATATGGTGGTTCTGAATTTGTCAATAATGTTCAATGTGCATTCCATAGGTGAACAGCCATGCAGTCCTTATATGGTGATACCCTTTTGCACTTTTAATAGAGTAATAGAGTAATTTTGTGCTTTGAATAGAATAATGTTTTGTACAATCAATGCACACATATTTCCTAGTCTTGTACATTCCCAAGTTATACTTTTAAGATGGAAATGATGATTAGAACAGTTCTGTATAGTAAAAGGGTTAACTTTATTTACTTATGTAGCTAACTGACCCTAAGGAGTAGTATTTTTCAGGGAAAAATTTGTAATAATGTTATTAACTTTTTAGGAATATTTTTGAGTAGCAAACTCATATGTATTTAACTTGTATATTATTAAATCTTAGTTAAATATGACTTTTCAAATCTTATTTCAATTCTTCAAAGCTCATATCTTGATAAGGGTAAATTTCTCTAATTGTGAACACAATTATTTACACAATCTGCATATTAATACTATTTTATTATGAAAGCTTAAGAAGATTAAAGATTAGTGATAATTCATATTCTTTTGACTTCAGTGTGTATATTTTAATTTTTAAAGCATATACTAGGAAAAGCTTTATTTTGTGTGAGAAAGCATCAAATTTTATGGTTATGAATTAGCTATGAAGCCTCATTTTCAAGGAGCCATTCAGGACATATGCTGGCACATTCTGTTACCAGCTAGTGATCCAAATGGAGAAAAAATTTCCATGAGAAAGGCAAATTGTCTAATGAAAAGGACCCTAATAATCCAGAGGAGCCTATTGAAAACATTTCAGATCGTCCAGGTTGATGATATGCATTTTGAAATATTTAAAATCAGAAGTCTTTGTTGTTGATCGCTGTGTTTTGTTAATGACCTCACGATTTCACTCTCTTAAATAAAAGCATGCCCTGTTCTGTACAAGATGTTTATTTAAGACAAAGGGGTCCTTCTCCCTTGCTGCAGCTAAAGCACATACCCTGTCTGCTCTGCTCCACCACTCATTTTTCTGACTCATCTTCAGGTTCAAAAAATTATGTATTTGTTTGGCTGTTTGCAAAAACCTTGCAGTATTGTTTTTCTCATGTCTGAATTTGTTCATATTAAAGCTTTCATAATACCCTTCAGTTTCTGTGTTAAACCGATGTTTAAATTGGAAAGAAAGTGGGAACTTTGGCAGTTGAGATAATTCACTTCATCTGGTGGCCAGCTCTGTTAACAATCACATCATATGCCAGCACTTAGACAAGATGAAAAGAGCCCTCGGGGCACTAAAGCTACACGTTCGGAGTGGAGGGAAAATACAGTTAGAGTTCTTTGTTTCATCATTTTATTCTCTAAAATGGGAAATTATTTTGACCGGAATCTTAAAGTGTTCAAAGAACGATTTAAAGGTTATGTGGTGGCTTCGCTGTGGAAGCTGAATGCAGATTTTTGATCAGTATGCTGGACGGAAAGTGTTGCACCCCATGTCAGCAAATGATGTCTTTTATTCCCTGTGTATTGAGTGCTGTGAGGAAATGGTGATATTGTTAGCATATGAATAGCATCAAAGCCCTCCATTGGAAGATAAACCTCCATCTTCTGAAATAGATGCGGGGCCTGCCCTCCTGCATGAAAGCGCCTCTCTTGCCAACAGTGTGCTCCCTCTAACCCCTGAGCGGTTTCTTCCAGAACAGGCACGTTGATATTCTGCACCGAGTTCGCTGGTGCATGACTGCGCATTCCATCACTTAGGAGAGAACATTTTCACATCAGATTGGCTTTGTACAGGAGGCAAGGGAGGAAGGCTATTAGCTAAAATAAATTTTATATTTTAAAGTTTTGTGGCGGGGTGGAATTGGCATTTTCTTTATGGTTTTTATTATTATTTGTCCTAAAAATGAGAGACTGATCTAAGCCGTTGACAAGAAATAGAGTGGGTAACTGCCTGTTCATGTCTGAATGCAGACATGACTCTCTTTCTCTTGCTGGATTCTTCAATCAATCCTGACGTGCCAGCCAGACATAATATGAAAATAATGCATTGGTCCCCTTTTTCTTTGTGTGCATGTTACTGGAGGTTGGTAAGTCCTCCTCATCAAGCTCCTTCTCTTTCCACCTGTCCTGATGATCAACAAATCCTGCGGCTACTCAAGATGGAATTTTAGTTCCACAGCAGAATTACTGAGGCCTTTAAGAGCACCAGTCACATCAAATAGGTCCTAAGATGATAAACTGACAGCTCATAACAGGGCAAGTAATTCCAGATGCCTTGGATGTTTAGTCTGTTAGCTCATTGGGACATGTAAGGAATAGTCAGTTTCCATTAATGTTCAATTTATTATTGGCCAAGATGCTTAGGGTATGATGCTGCTAGTCATTTCCTATAACAACTTTATTTATAGAGGAAGTCTTTTCTGAAAGGTACATGGCTAGAACTTCGTTTCTGAGCTCATATGTTATGCTGACCAAAAATGTCTGTCAAAACTTAAATCAGTGTCATAGGTTATATTTTCATTTTCATTACTCTTGGAGTCCTTTTTTTTTTTTTTTAAATCATGTTGCTAGTGGTTATATTGACATTGAGCAAGGTTTAGGTCAGCTCAGTTCCAGCCTATGGTTTAGACATAAGCAGAGCATAATGTTGACATGATTGATTTCCAGTTACTTTTTCAGTGTGGTTTCTCTTGCATGTTTAAAGACACATCTGTGTACAAAAGCAAAGAAACAACACCTTTGTTTTATAAAGAGCTGAATATACTCTTGATGGAAAACTGTTTTATATCTCATTGTAATAGAGATCTTTTCTTACTTTCTATCTCTCACTCATACACTAAGTAATTGTTCCCATGGTCTCCCTGAGTGATACACATTGACAAAGTGAATCTTGGTGAGTCAAGTTTGTCTGATTGTGAGATTCTGGATTGCTTCCAAATGGGAGATTGGAATAGAAAGAATGAACACAAAGGCTTCTGGGACATGTTAGGAATGTCAAGTACTATCTCCAGATTTTCTAATTAGTGTTCAAGACAAATGTTCAGGAAATTACAAGAGTGTACCTGATTTAACTCAAACTTTAAACATAGTGGATTTTAATAAGAATTAGTATTCTGACTTTTAGGTGATACCATTTTAGGCTTCAGCTTATTTAGTTATATTTTAAGGCTCAAGTTCTTTCTTTCTTATTTTTTTTTTTTAACACACATATTGATGAGCAAATGTCATTGTCTGAACTAGATTTTCCTCTCTGATGAAGAGACTGTTCCATATAAATCTAATCAATGAAGGTGAAAAGATTTAATACTTAATTCAAAAATGGGTAAGTCATGGGAATGGTAAGGCATAAGAGCCTGCTTGTTTTTCTAATTATTTGATCATAATAGCCCATGTAAATATAATAATTTATACATTTTAAACAATGCTTTATGCAGAACTTGGAAGGGCAGAGCTTGGAAAGAACCAAGTGATTTTACTGATAAAAAGAATAGTCCTACTTAATGATGTCAGAGTTGGATGAGCTGATGGTTTCATAAGTCAGAGGTTTCAAGGGATCTCAATTACTGTGAAGTTACTGCCAGCTATCCTGATTGTTTGGGATAGCTGTTAAACATCACACACAGTCATTAATCCCCAGGCTGGCAAAAAAGATGATTAAAGTGGCCTGTAAAAATAAGAACTATCATACTAGCAGATTAAAAAAAAAATCACTTGGCCAAGTATTGTTTTGAGACTAAATAGAGTATGGAAAAATGTTCCACCAGTGCATTTCAGAGCATATACCCCACCCTTTTCTGTAAATAATGATTGAATAAGGTCATATTTCTGTCCTAGAATCAGGACTTTAGTGATTTGGTAATTTGCCAGCAAGTCTAGGGACTAATTTTAGAGCCTGATAAAGCTTTGAAAGCATCTCTATATGTTTCATTCTATAATATTACTAATAATCTCAACTCCCCAAACCCACCCTTCTCCTGGTTAGGCAAGAATTCCTTTTTAAGGTCACAGAGAAATTTGAAGTTTCTAATTATGAACCTCAAAAAATTACAGAGAGAACAAAAGTGAGAGAGAGATAAAGAGAGATATTCCCTGTGTGATCATGTGTCTGTGGGGAGGGGCAAGAGATCGCTGAATAATTTCTAAGCCACCTTCAAAGTGTATTTTTATTCAGAAGTTTACTGAGTTATTTCTAGTTCTCTTTTAAACTATTTCCTTTCTATTCTTATAAAGCATCATTATTTAGCAAGGACTTCAGAACACTTTTATTTCAAAATAAGATAGCAGCCTATATGTGCTGTGCTGTGCTTAGTCGCTCAGTTAAGTCCTACTCTTTGCGACCCCATGGACTGTAGCCCACCAGGCTCCTCTGTCCATGGGGATTCTTCAGGCAAGAATACTGGAGTGAGTTGCCATGCCCTCCTCCAGGGGAATCTTTCCAAGTCAGGGATCAAACCCAGGTCTCACTCACTGCAGGCAGATTCTTTACCATCTGAACCATCAGGGAAGCCCAAGAATACTGGAGTAGGTAGCCTATCCCTTCTCCAGGGGAACTTCCTGACCCAGAAATTGAACCAGGGTCTCCTGCATGGAAGGTGGATTCTTACCCTGCTGAGTTACCAGGGAAGCCCAACAGCCTATATAAACTACCTACAATTCTTCAGGAACAGCTTTTTTATCTAACATTTAAAAAATTAGATCACTATATTCTTTTGCTTTATTCAAATTGTATATTAATTGGTCAAATGAACTATTTGGGGGAGCTAATAATTAGGAAAAGCATGCAGAAACATCTAGGTACTTAATGGGGAAACAATGGAAACAGTGACAGATTTTATTTTGGGGGGCTCCAAAATCACTGCAGATGATGACTGCAGCCATGAAATTAAAAGACTCTTGCTCCTTGGAAGAAAAGTTATGACCAACCTAGACAGAATATTAAAAAGCAGAGACATTACTTTGCTAGCAAAGGTCCATTTAGTCAAAGCTATGGTTTTTCCAATAGTCATGTATGGATGTGAGAGTTGGACTATAAAGAAAGCTGAGTGCCGAAGAACTGATGCTTTTGAACTATGGTGTTGGAGAAGACTCTTGAGAGTCCATTGGACTGCAAGGAGATCCAACCAGTCCATCCTAAAGGAAATCAGTCCTGAATATTCACTGGAAGGACTGATGCTGAAGCTGAAACTCCAATATTTTGGCCATCTGATGCGAAGAACTGACTCACTAGAAAAGACCCTGATGCTGGGAAATTTTGAAGGCCGGAGGAGAAGGGGACAACAGAGGATAAGATGGCTGGATGGCATCACCGCCTCAATGGACATGAGTTTGAGCAAGCTCTGGGAGTTGGTGAGAGACAGGGAGGCCTGGCATGCTGCAGTCCATGGGGTTGCAAAGAGTTGGACATTACTGAGCGACTGAACTGACTGACTGACTTGAGGAAATATTTTAATGTCATGTGTATGGCTCAAAAATATACTAACATGATTTAAAATATGCTACTTTATGAATCAAGTAGAAATTTCACTTTGTAATAGGGAAACATTTTGAGTACCAAATAAATAATTATAAATTATTTTTCTTCATTGAATAACTAGGAATTATTGAATCAGTTCAGTTCTGTTCAGTTCAGTCACTCAGTCGTGTTTAACCCTTTGTGACGCCATGGACTGCAACACAGCATGCCTCCCTGTCCATCACCAACTCCCAGAGCTTACTCAAACTTATGCCCATTGAGTCAGTGATGCCATCCAACCAGCTCATCCTCTGTCATTCCCTTCTCTTCCCACCTTCAATCTTTCCCAGTATCAGGGTCTTTTCAAATGAGTCAGTTCTTCGCATCAGGTGGCCAAAATATTGGAGTTTCAGCTTCAGCATCAGTCCTTCCAATGAACACCCAGGACTGATTTCCTTTAGGATGGACTGGTTGGATCTCCTTGCAGTCCAAGGGACTCTCAAGAGTCTTCTCCAACACCACAGTTCAAAAGCATCAGTTCTTTGGCGCTCAGCTTTCTTTATAGTCCAACTCTCACATCCATACGTGACTACTGGAAAAACCATAACCTTGACTAGGTGGAGCTTTGTTGGCAATGTAATGTCTCTGCTTTTTAATATGTTGTCTAATTTGGTCATAAGTTTCCTTCTAAGGAGCAAGCGTGTTTTTATTTCATGGCTGCAGTCACCATCTGCAGTGATTTTGGAGCCCCCCAAAATAAAGTCTGTCACTGTTTTCACTGTTTCCCCATCTATTTGCCATGAGATGATGGGACTGGATGCCATGATCTTTGTTTTCTGAATGTTGAGTTTTAAGCCAACTTTTTCCCTCTCCTCTTTCACTTTCATCAAGAGGCTCTTTAGTTTTTCTTTGCTTTCTGCCATAAGGGTTCTGTCATCTGCATATCTGAGGTTATTGATATTTCTCCCAGCAATCTTGATTCCAGCTTGTCCTTCTTCCAGCCCAGCGTTTCTCATGATGTACTGTGCATATAAGTTAAATAAACATGGTGACAGTATACAGGCTTGACGTACTCCTTTTCCTATTTGGAACCAGTCTGTTGTTCCATGTCCAGTTCTAACTGTTGCTTCCTGACCTGCATGCAGGTTTCTCAAGAGGCAGGTTAGGTGGTCTGGTATTCCCATCTCCTTCAGAATTTTCCACAGTTTATTGTGATCCACACAGTCAAAGGCTTTGGCATACTCAATAAAGCAGAAATAGATGTTCTTCTGGAACTCTGTTGCTGTTTTGATGATCCAATGGATGATGGCAATTTGATCTCTGGTTCCTCTGCCTTTTCTAAAACCAGCTTGAACATCTGGAAGTTCATGGTTTGCATATTATTGAAGCCTGGCTTGGAGAATTTTGAGCATTACTTTGCTAGCGTGTGAGATGAGTGCAATTGTGCAATAGTTTGAGCATTTTTTTGGCATTGTCTTTCTTAGGGATTGGAATGAATCCATTCCAATCCTGTGGCCACTGCTGAGTTTTCCAAATTTGCTGGCATATTGAATTGTAGCACTTTCACAACATTGTCTTTTAGGATTTGAAATAGCTCAACTGGAATTCCATCACCTCTACTAGCTTTGTTTGTAGTGATGCCTTCTAAAGCCCACTTGAGTTCACATTCCAGGATGTCTGGCCCTATGTATGGGTTGGCAGTGGTTTGCCACAGGGACAGTAGCTCTGGGTGTGGGTATGGCATAAGTCCTCTTGGAGGAGGTTGCCATTACCTCACCATAGAGCTGTCAGAACTTACATAGGACTGGGAAATAGACTCTTGGAGGACACAACAGAAACTCGTGCACCAGGACCCAGGAGAAAGGGACAGTGATGCCACAGGAGACTTGCCTGTGGGTGTCCAGGAGTCTCCAGTGAAGGTGTGGTTCGGTGGTGGCCTGCTGCAGGGTTGGGGGCATGGACTGTGGCAGTACATGCATGGGATCTTTTGAGGGAGGTCACCATTATCTTCATTACCTCCCCCATAGTTTGGCCCAGGTAAATAGCAGGGAGGGAATGCAGCTCCACCCATCAACAGAAAATTGGATTGAAGATTTACTGAGCATGGCCCTGTCCATCAGAACAAGACCCAGTATCCCCCTCAGTCAGTCTATCCCATCAGGAAGTGTTCATAAGCCTCTTATCCTTCTTCAATCAGTCTGTCCAACTCTTTGCGACCCATGGACTGTAGCCTGCCAGGCTCCTCTGTCCATGCCTGCCAGGCTCCTCTGTCCATGGAATTTTCCAGGCAAGAATACTGGAGTGGGTTGCCATTTCCTTCTCCAGGGTATCTTCCCGACCCAGGGACCGAACCCTGGTCTCCTGCACTGCAGGCAGATTCTTTACTGTCTGAGCCACCAGGGAAGTGGGTGGGAGTCCATCAGAGGGCAGACAGACTGAAAACCACAGTCACAGAAAACTAACCAACCTAATCACGTGGATCACAGTCTTGTCTAACTCAATGAAACTATGAGTTATTGAATAATCTATAATAAAGAGCATGGAGGATGCCAACTGTATTTCAGTGACTCAAAATCAGGCAGGCATCCATTTATTCATTCACTGTCATAAACATTTATTGAGGGTAGCAGGTATAGAGCAGAAGACAACGTTCAGTTCAGTTCAGTTGCTCAGTCATGTCCAACTCTTTGCGACCCCATGGACTGCAGCACACCAGGCCTCCCTGTCCATCACCAACTCCCAGAGTTTACTCAAACTCATGCCCATTGAGTCGGTGATGCCATCCAACCATCTCACCCTCTGTTGTCCCCTTCTCCTCCTACCTTCAATCTTTCCCACTATCAGGGTCTTTTCCAATGAGTCAGTTCTTCACATCAGGTGGCCAAAGTGTTGGAGTTTCAGCCTCAACATCAGTCCTTCCAATGAACATTCAGGACTGATTTCCTTTAGGATGGACTGGTTGGATCTTCTTGCAATCCAAGGGACTCTCAAGAGTCTTCTCCAACACCACAGTTCAGAAGCATCAATTCTTTGGTGCTCAGCTTTCTTTATATTCCAGTTCTCACATCCATACATGACTAGAGGACAAGGTATGAAATGGAAAAAGCCCATTGATTAGGGTAAGTAATGATAAAAGCTTGGATGATAAGGGCAGGAAAGAGGAGAGGGGAAGTAGGGGGCTTTAAGAGATGTCGAGGAGGAACAGTGGGATGTAAGTGAAACTACAGACGCACCAGTACTGATCAGCTTGAATGTTAGAACACTTATGGGAGGTTTGTCCTTTATCTATGAGGTCAGAATATTACACTCTATGAGCTCAAGAAGAGGCTCTGTGGGGTTAGCCTGTTCAACATGCTATCACTTTGCCTTCCCTGTGATTGATATCTCTTGGGAAACCACTATTCCACTAAGCACAGAGGTTGTTTGTCAGTCTCTACTGCTATGAATATCTTTCTGGTATGAAAGAGGTGATGCTGTTGGGCAAGGAGATATTATTCCTTACCCAAAGTATGGGCAAGAATATTGTTCTAATTCCCCATGGTTCAAAAGTGTTCATTAAAATACTAAAATGATGCATTTTATGAGACACAGGAAAAACTCCAAGTATACAGTCCCCATTACTTCCTACTCCCACAGCCATACTCCCAGAAGTAGCCACTAAAGCTCAAGAAGATATGTTAAATTCTCAAGACAGTATGTTAACACAAGAGAGTATATTACAATATATTAATATTCTCTGTTTTTTTTTGCTATTCTTTGTACATGGACTTTTCTGTGTTTAACCTGAAGCATCACTTTGCCTTAAGGAATAGGGTTAGAATTTTTAGAGTAGCGCTGCAAAGAGTCTTGGAGAAGGCAACGGAAACCTGCTCCAGTACTCTTGCCTGGAAAATCCCATGGACGGAGGAGCGTGGTAGGCTGCAGTCCATGGGGTCGTGAAGAGTCGGACACGACTGAAGCGACTTAGCAGCAGCAGCAGCAGCAGAGTCTATACTCAGCTTTTGATACTTACCAGAGATACTTGAGGTCAAAGCAAAGTGATAGACTTGAAGTCTTGCAATATCTGAGAGAGACAGAAGCTCCCCAAATTCCTTTACCTACCCCTCTAACACATTGAAAGGGGCAGACTTGGTGGATAAGACCATAGAAAATAATATACGTTAAGTAGGGCAAAGGAGGACCAGAGAAGAGAGAGCACACGCTCTAGAAATGCTCCTCCTGTTCGTGTGGGGTGGTTGCTGAATACAGGAGACTGAAGGGGGAAATGTGACCAGATCTATATTCCCTGGGCTTTTCACTGTAGTGCAGACATGGTGCTCAATTGACTGAGAGGAATGTTTGTTCCTTGGTTGGGGCGGTAGAGGAAGGTATTCTGCAAGCCTTACGAACCAGTCTGGGGGTTGGCGACACGAAGGTAAATTCAGTGGCCCAACCTAGCTAGGTGGAAGGAGTCAGAGTTTATTTTCTGAGCACTCCTGAGTTCCCAGAAAAGAAACAGAAGCTGGTTAAGCTGATCATCAGTGGTCTCTGGCCTTTTGTGGCAAGGGGTGAGGTGCCCTGGCAGCAGAAGCCACAGTGTTCAGAAGCTATGACGACAGAGATCCAGGTGGGGAGCAGAGAAGATGCTCAGAGAGTTCCTCATTGCCTTTCAGAACCGGGCTGATGCATACTAGCCAGGTAGCATCAGCGGGGCTGGCTGGTACTCATTAGTTGAGATGAACAAGAGGAGACTGCTGGCAGATCTAAGGACGCTATTTTGCCTTCAGTCTCGTTGCTTTAAAGTACAGATGACACAATTTTCTTTCCCCTAACTACTTGTCATCTGGGAGGAGCAGAGGAAATGCATGGAAATCAAAAGGGTGAAATTTTACTAAAAAAGCTTTAAAATTATTGAATTGGGTTGAATTTACTGGTTTGGACTAAAATATAGGTTTCTGCGACTGACCAGGTGGGGAACGCATGGGGTTCATGAAATTGCCTATCTATAAGAAATAAAGTAGCTGCTTTGAGCATCTGAATGCAGTTTGAGTGAACTAACTGGATGTCGGACCTTGTGTCTCGTAACTGCTTTTTATCATATACTCTATTTGTGTGCCTTTTTATTCTGCCTCTTGGGAAATTTACTCAAATTTTTCTTCCCAAATTCCTATCAAAATTTTAATTTTGATACTAATATTTTTAATTTTGAGGAAAATTTTCTTGATTTCTGATAGTTCCTATCACAGAAGGTTCTACTTTTACTTGTTATGGATTTAATATTCTGTCACATCCCTGCTGTTATCATGAGAGTTTTTAAACAATTCTCTGTACAATCGTACAATCTGTACAGTTCTTTAAACAATTCTCTTTCAAACAGTTCTCTTTTGTGGATTGTCTTTGTTTCTTCTGAGGTCACCTGTTCTGTTTGTTCTTCCTGGCCCTTCTCTCTTTTAATGTTTACAGATTTATGTAGAAGACATCAAAAAGCCTAGATTGAGTGTCTGAAGCTCCAAATGGGTCTCTGTAATTCATTCCTCACCAGGCATCAGAGCACTCAGTCCAACTGTTTGTTCAGCCCATGGTTATGTTCTTACAGTTTGATGTGAAGATGGTAAATACAGGAGAGGAGGAACTCAATGGTCAAACTCACCTCTCCAATGGTTTTTTATACTCTCATGATTTCCAAAATTATATTTCAGTCTAAATTTCTCTGCTGAAATTCAGATGCAAGTATCCAGTTACACACTGGACATTTTCACGTGGGTGTAGGGCCCTTACATGTATCAGCCCACCTCTCGGAGTCTCCTTTTCTTCCTCCTCCCATATATGTTATCTCAGTGCATGGCCTGACCATCCACTTGGTATTCCAAGCCAAAAACCTGGCGGCCATTATCAACTCTTTTCTCATCTTTCAATCAACCATCCAGTTCTATCAGTTCTGCTTCCAGAATATCTCTTGAATTTTTCCACTTCTTTTATCTCCTTTACCCATAGAACATGTGTACGTCCTGACCACTATAATTACACATTTGAATGATCACAGCATCTCTTTATCTGGTCTTCCTTCTTCCAGTCTCTGTATATACTCAGTTCTTTCTCCAGAATGAACTTCTAAGATGAAAAATCTGACTATAAGATTCCAAATTGATCATCACCCATTTCAATGATTGTCCATTGATCTGAAGGTAAATCTTGAGCATCTTACTCTGGCTTACAAAACCCTTTATGATCTGACCCCTGGTCACTCATCTGATTGATCTTTCAGATGAGTTGTTGTTCTACCTCACCTTCTGTAACCTAGTCATACCAAGCCTCTTGTAGAATTCAGAATGCATTTTGCTCTCTCTTACTCTGATACTGTTATTTACAAGCTGCACAGTGAAAGTGGGGCTTATGAAATTGAAAAGGCCAAAGTTATAAGAGGAAGTTGAAGAGAAAGTTCTGAAATAGGATAAAGGGATCATGAGCACCAAATGAAGCAAAGAGAGCAAGTAAGATACAGAAGAAAAAGTGCCTGTTAATTTTTACAATAGTGAAATATGAAATTGTGTTTACTTGTTAAATTGGAAGGGATTCTCAGGTGGCTCAGTGGTAAAGAACTGGCCCGCCAATGCAGAAGATGCGTGTTCAATTCCTAGGTCAGGAAGATCCTCTGGAGAAGGAAATGGCAGCCCTGTCCAGTATTCTTGTCTGGAAAATCCCATGGACAGAGGACCCTGGCCAGCTACAGTCCATGAGGTTCCAAAGAGTTGAACATCACTGAGCACGCACACACTGATCAGTAAGTTTTTTCATTTTCAAAATTAATTGTTAGAGCCTCTGTCTTTATTTGAAAATAGACAATGACTAAATAGTATTCACAAACTGTAGAATTTAAAAGATGGTCATTTTGTGAACTTATTGAAATCAGTGATCATTAGTGGAGGCAGATTGGTATGGATTAAAAAGAGGATGTGAGGTGAGGAAGTGAACATAGTGTTTGTGACAACTCTTCTAATATATAGGACTATGGTGTGAAGGAGTGAAATATGGTGATTAAAGTACAGATAGAGTGTTTATTATGTATCTCTGTATTGAGGTGGTATAGATGTGAGCATACTTATATGCTGACAAGAAGTCAAAGCCACATTAGGTTCTCAGATTGATTTCTTTATGCCTGCATTCCCAGTTTTCAGACATCACCCCCCACCCCCCACCCCTCACCCCTGCTGATACTGCCAACTCCAGGGAAGAGCATAGTATAGGTTCTTGTTGGGACCTTCTTCTCCCCTAACATCACTTACATGCCTGTTGACTTAACGGACCCTAGCTCTAGATGGCAAGATGTAGCTTCCCCATCCCCTTCATGCACCCCCTGTAGGAGTCAACTTCCTGTTGTCCCTGTGGGATGTGGGGGATTGTCTTCCATCCGGTCATCAGTTGCTTTACGCCATTGCCTTTCCCACTCTCCTTGGGTTCATCACGTGGGTCTCAGTTCACTTTGCCAGTGTTCCTACTTAAAGTAGGTTTTAGCTAAAGGTTTAGGGGATAGTAGAGAGGCCATACCACATAAAGAGGAAACATCTATTAACACATTCTTTTTTTTCTTTTTTAAATTTTTTTATTAGTTGGAGGCTAATTACTTCACAACATTTCAGTGGGTTTTGTCATACATTGATATGAATCAGCCATAGATTTACACTTATTCCCCATCCCGATCCCCCCTCCCACCTCCCTCTCCACCCGATTCCTCTGGGTCTTCCCAGTGTACCAGGCCAGAGCACTTGTCTCATGCATCCCACCTGGGCTGGTGATCTGTTTCACCATAGATAGTATACATGCTCTTCTTTTGAAACATCCCACCCTCACCTTCTCGCACAGAGTTCAAAAGTCTGTTCTGTATTTCTGTGTCTCTTTTTCTGTTTTGCATATAGGGTTATCGTTACCATCTTTCTAAATTCCATATATATGTGTTAGTATGCTGTAATGTTCTTTATCTTTCTGGCTTACTTCACTCTGTATAAGGGGGCTCCAGTTTCATCCATCTCATTAGGACTGGTTCAAATGAATTCTTTTTGACGGCTGAGTAATATTCCATGGTGTATATGTACCACAGCTTCCTTATCCATTCATCTGCTGATGGGCATCTAGGTTGCTTCCATGTCCTGGCTATTATAAACAGTGCTGCGATGAACATTGGGGTGCACGTGTCTCTTTCAGATCTGGTTTCCTCAGTGTGTATGCCCAGAAGTGGTATTGCTGGGTCATATGGCAGTTCTATTTCCAGTTTTTTAAGGAATCTCCACACTGTTTTCCATAGTGGCTGTACTAGTTTGCATTCCCACCAACAGTGTAAGAGGGTTCCCTTTTCTCCACACCCTCTCCAGCATTTATTGCTTGTAGACTTTTGGATAGCAGCCATCCTGACTGGTGTGTAATGGTACCTCATTGTGGTTTTGATTTGCATTTCTCTGATAATGAGTGATGTTGAGCATCTTTTCATGTGTTTGTTAGCCATCTGTATGTCTTCTTTGGAGAAATGTCTGTTTAGTTCTTTGGCCCATTTTTTGATTGGGTCATTTATTTTTTCTGGAATTGAGCTGCAGGAGTTGCTTGTATATTTTTGAGATTAATCCTTTGTCTGTTTCTTCATTTGCTATTATTTTCTCCCAATCTGAGGGCTGTCTTTTCACCTTACTTATAGTTTCCTTTGTAGTGCAAAAGCTTTTAAGTTTCATTAGGTCCCATTTGTTTAGTTTTGCTTTTATTTCCAATATTCTGGGAGGTGGGTCATAGAGGATCTTGCTGTGATTTATGTCGGAGAGTGTTTTGCCTATGTTCTCCTCTAGGAGTTTTATAGTTTCTGGTCTTACATTTAGATCTTTAATCCATTTTGAGTTTATTTTTGTGTATGGTGTTAGAAAGTGTTCTAGTTTCATTCTTTTACAAGTGGTTGACCAGTTTTCCCAGCACCACTTGTTAAAGAGGTTGTCTTTTTTCCATTGTATATCCTTGCCTCCTTTGTCAAAGATAAGGTGTCCATAGGTTCGTGGATTTATCTCTGGGCTTTCTATTCTGTTCCATTGATCTATATGTCTGTCTTTGTGCCAGTACCATACTGTCTTGATGACTGTGGCTTTGTAGTAGAGTCTGAAGTCAGGCAGGTTGATTCCTCCAGTTCCATTCTTCTTCTCAAGATTACTTTGGCTATTCGAGGTTTTTTGTATTTCCATACAAATTGTGAAATTCTTTGGTCTAGTTCTGTGAAAAATACCGTTGGTAGCTTGATAAGGATTGCATTGAATCTATAGATTGCTTTGGGTAGAATAGCCATTTTGACAATATTGATTCTTCCAATCCATGAACACAGTATGTTTCTCCATCTGTTTGTGTCCTCTTTCATTTCTTTCATCAGTGGTTTATAGTTTTCTATGTATAGGTCTTTTGTTTCTTTAGGTAGATATACTCCTAAGTATTTTATTCTTTTTGTTGCAATGGTGAATGGTATTGTTTCCTTAATTTCTCTTTCTGTTTTCTCATTGTTAGTATATAGGAATGCAAGGGATTTTCGTGTGTTAATTTTATATCCTGCAACTTTACTATATTCATTGATTAGCTCTAGTAATTTTCTGGTAGAATCTTTAGGGTTTTCTATGTAGAGGATCATGTCATCTGCAAATAGCGAGAGTTTAACTTCTTCTTTTCCTATCTGGATTCCTTTTACTTCTTTTTTTGCTCTGATTGCTG